>NC_056735.1:1945818320-1946068753 GCF_019279795.1 Protopterus annectens | reverse complement strand
ATTTTTTCCCCAAAAAAAGCATTTTGGGATCTAAAAAAACATCTCCTATTACATAAAATAAAATAAACATTCCTAATAGTAAAAATGCTCAAAAATGCAAGGCAGCCAACACATATCATTAATGTTCAGTCTGTCCATTCCCACTACCCCTACATGAAATACCCATTTTTAAATGAATAAGATAAATGATAAATATTCAACATATATAGAACTAACACATGTTATTAATGTTGTTCTACCATTACATGCTCACTGTTCTTCCATGCACAACTCATTAAATGGACCTAGTTTTTAATGGACCTGGTTTTTAATATAGGCTTGAGTGGTACGAAGTCATTTAAACCCCGTCCACGATGGGCAGCCAACCTTAGAATCCACTCAGATTCTGCCAACTCAGTAGAATTGACTAAATCACCACCCCTAATCCTAATAGGCAGTACCTGTAGTACTTGAAACAAAAAGTCATGATTCTCATTCAAAATTCTGTGTTTGGCAATTGCACTATACGTATCAGATCTCATGAAACAGTAGGAATGGTCCCTGATCCGTTCACGCAGAGACCTGTTACATCTTCCCACGTAAAAGCAGCAAAACAAATTTGGCATGCAACTCGCCACATACACCAGGTTCCTAGTGCAACAGTCTGCTCTACACCTAATCTGCCACAGTTTACCATCGTTTGGGTTCCTAAAGAACCTCGATTGTTTTTAAATGTATAACGTCTGAAGAAGAGGGTTACCTCGATAGCGCTAACGTTTCTTTTACCATTAAATGCTGCTTTGTTTTATGCTTCCTCATAACAAGAGGTTCTCCAGTTTGATCCTCGGCTGGGGTGCCTTCTGTGCGGAGTCTGCATGTCCTCACTGTGGTCGGCGTGGGTTTCACCTCCCTGGTGCTCCGGTTTCCTCCCACATCCCAAAGACATGCTGCAGGTGGATTGGACACTCCTAAATTGGCCCTAGGTGACTTGCGGCATGTGAGTATGCCTTCTGTGGAAGGTTGGGTGCCAGGGCTGGCAACCTCACTCGACACCCAGTAAAACTCACTGCCATTCAATGTCTTGGACAAGGTGATCCACTGTGGCGACCCTAACCGGGAAAAGCCGAAAGAAGAAGAAGATATATATATATATATATATATATATATATATATATATATGTATATATATAGCATACACCTTTCATTGGGTACAGGCCAGTTTGTTCTATTTCCACACATTCCCACCTTTTATGTTTTATCCTGTCAGTATAAACAGCTGCTATTGGTACATCTCAGGTAGCTTAGTGGTAGGTTATTGTGAAGATTGTGTACATGGTTGCGTGTTCTAATCCTGGCAGTGGTAACTTTACCTCTCAGAGCAGACACTGGTAGGGCAAGGGTGATTAACACACATTTCAGCGTTTGTGTGTTCCAAATGTTTATTATTCTGTGGAATACTACCTATATATGCAAGCTGTGGTTAAGGTATACTATGTAACATGTAAATCATCTGGGAAGATTCCTGTCACAGATACTCCCCAATATTTGGAACTACATGCCTGATTACATTATACAAAACCCCTCACTAACACTCCAGGGAATCTTTGCAGAGTGGGTGGCATACAGTGGATACACCCCAGGGATCTCGTAATTGGCTCTGCTCCACAGAGGGACAGTTAGTTAATCAATGGGATGGTGACAGCAGACACCTTTTGGCTATGCTTATGAGTGGCCTTAGGCAGTTAGGCATGTACCTACCTATGTATCTATGAACCTATCCATACAGTATGGACACATGCTGATAGCTTAATTTACTGTTCAGGTATTGACTTACTGTGTGCCAATGGCAGTTGTGTGTACAATAGTTGAGGGCTACCTATGTAGGATGCACACAGTAGACCACCTATACATGACAATTTACAGGTGGTCGTGTGTGTGTGTCATCCATGTTTGCTGTGTGTGCAGGTGAAGAAGGGTGTTAGTCCATAACTGCCTACACTTTCAGTGTGTGTGCTATACGTTGCCTCTTTGCCAAGGCATGGGCATACTGGGCATTACTCCATCTGCCTACTGGGGCTGGCACAGTGTGTTCATGGTCTGAGTC
This sequence comes from Protopterus annectens, assembly GCF_019279795.1. NCBI lineage: Eukaryota > Metazoa > Chordata > Ceratodontiformes > Protopteridae > Protopterus > Protopterus annectens. The sequence continues at coordinate 1,946,066,670 of NC_056735.1, read as the reverse complement.
CCTCTGTGCCTGTGGGGCCCTTGGCAATGGTGGTGGGCTGTGAGGGCCTTCACCATTCTGTCCCTGCTGCAGCTGTTTCTGCAGGATCATATTGTGTAGCATGGCACATGCTATGAAGATGTTGGCACATGTGCCTGGATAGTACTGCAATGCTCCACCAGATATGTCCAAGCAACGGAACCATGATTACAGCATCCCAAACATGCGCTCTATGATGATTCTGGTTTCTGTGTGTGCCTCATTATGGCATTCTTGCATGGCTGTGTGTGCATTTCTGATGGGAGTCATCATCCATGGTTCCAGTGCATAGACAGCATCCCCCACCAGGTGGCCATATGGGATGTCCCCCCTGGCAAATACCTGATACAGCTGTGAGGCATGCCAGATGCTGGAGGTGTGATAGCTTTCAGGGCTGCCAGCACACACATCCATGATAATGCCCTGGGCATTGCACACAACCTGGCAGTTGATGTAGGGTATCCCTTGCAGTTTATGTAGTGCTTACCATGCTCACCAGGTGGTGTCTTGATGTGTATGTGCATGCATTCTATTGCACCCAGTACCTCCGGGTAGTCTGCCACTTGGTGGAAGAGATCCATATTGCTGGCCAACTCCTCCTGCGTTCAGGTGAAGTATATGTGCTCATTGGCATGTGGTAACATGGCATCCAGGATCTGGTGGAGTACCCTGGATGCTGATGTTTGTGAGATCACCATGATATCCCCAATTAGCCTTTGCAAGGTACCTGCGGCTAGTATTCTCAAGCTTACACATAACTTCATGTCCACTGGGATGGGTTCCTCTCTGTTACTTCTGGTTCTGAGGCATGGCCGGCACAGCTCAACAAGTTGCATTCTGGTGTCCCTGTCTGCCCTGTAATGCTCTACTATCTGCAGATCATGTAGCCCCTGGTAGGTTACCCTGGGTCTGAACACTCTTCTCCTCCTCCAGCGCCTGAGATGGTTGCCAGCATCATCCTCCACACCACCATCAGTCTCCAACACATGCTGGTGAATCAAAGCTATGGCAGCCACTAACATGTACATATTGAAAGCTCCCCGTCTGTATACACCAATAGTGCTGAGTGTCTGGGAATACACAAGTGTGTGTGTGTGTGAGGCTTTCACACCTTATACTATTGTGCAATGGATGATGCTGGTGTAATTGGGTGTGTATGTGCAATTCCAGCTGCAGGGTATCTTAATTATGAGTTTTACATCAGGTACTGCTATTGTGGGGCCTTTGATGTTGACTTACGCTTGGCTGCCATGATTCATCTATTGCCCTTTACTTCACTTTTCAACCCTATCCCCCTCCCATTGTCTGGTATACATCCAGCTGCCTGCTTTCTTGTTTTGTACTTTCACAACCCAGGATTGTGTTGTGAAATGTGTTATGTAGCTGATCTACTGCAAGTTTTCTTTGTTCTGCTGTGACAGTTCTATTTTCTTTGTAGTATGGCACCTCCCCTTTCCTGTTCTGCAGGTAGCTGCTAGCAGTCTTGCTAGCTGTTGTCAATGGCCCACTGTGAGCTCCTAGGTGTTAATTACTCATTTGTACTCCAATTACCATGCTGCAGCATTTCCTTATTGTCTTCCCGTATCCTTCCTGTTTCAGCTGTGGTGTGCACCGCACAAAGTCATTTACCAGGTTTCGAATGCATTTTCATCCACGTTCACATGCACTTTTGGTTACCTTGTGTGCTTTCAGCTAAGCAAAGCTATGGCTACTTCCACACCCCTATCCTGCAGCTTTGCTTAGCAACAGGCAACCTGGATGAGCAATGCTCCAATGTGCTTACAGCTATGGTGGTGCACCCCTCTCTCGATGTCATGTTTACCTCCAGGCCACACCTTGGTGTTGTACTGCTATGCTGTGTGGTACATCCTTACGCCGGCAGGGAGTTTGCGATTCAGTATTACTTGACTCATTTGCATGGCATTGGCTACTAATTCCTAGTTACTGCACAGAACACTGTCACAGACCCTTAGCAACCCTTACGCCATGGTTGTGGTGTAGCATGTGTGCCATTGACTATTATGGGGAATTCATGAATTGTGTTACATTTCAGTTTTATGACATCTAAATATATTTTCATTGTGATCCCGTTTGTGCACCAATGCACTGCGGTTTTACTTTGCATTAGTGTGGCCATGGCATTAAATGTTATTTTTTATGTGTTGTGCATTTTTTTATGCCATTGGCTATATATTTAGCCATTGGCATATATTAACATTATAATACATAAGTTTGCTTTCATGGCTCCGATTTCATGTTTGAAAAAATGTAAACCATTTTTTTTTTTGGTTTACATTTCTTCATGCTTAGCTATGCCTGCACCACTTCATGAATCACTATATACCTTCATTTGCATGCTACACTGTTGCACATGAGGTCATTAGCATACATGCGATGGGAGCTGTGCAGCTCTGGCATACACTGGTAGTGCACATGGAAACAGCTTGTACCTGAATCGCTCGGCAGCCATATTTGGTGTTAGATCACCGACGCTACTCCAGCGCCTGGCGCAAGCTTCATGATTCCCAGGGCAGGTCTTTTTTTTTCCATTCAAATCCAGAATTAGAATTTACTATATTGTCTCACAAACAACATTTTATATACTGAAACTTTATAACATACATATACAATTTCAGGGTTTACACATGACAATAATTTTTCTTTTTATTTGTTTATTTGGATATTAGCAGAAATACGAAAAACTATGTTTATTAGTAAAATAAACAATATAAATGGCACTGAATATGTCTCATGGTGTACAATATACAGTGCAAATATTAAAGGCAGTAACTTCAACAACATCTAGGATTTCACCTGGTACCATACAATAGTTTGTACGTCATTAATCTTTAATGATATTAATCTACATATCAAAATAGTGTACATTTTCATGCATACTGACAGACAATTAGTAATATCACCAGCCGTCTGTATTTAATGACAATATATTTTTCTGTACTACAACATGACATTTCACACCATGATCCTCAATAATCTGTATCTTTCTCACTTAAGAAGATGTGACTGTAAATATAAAATATAAAATATAAAAGACAAGCAACAAACAGATGTCCACTGCAGACATCATCAATTAACAACCTTAGTGGGGTTTCTTTTAGTTTTTTTTTTTTTTTACTTATAACTTGTCCTTTTTTTAAGATGCATATTATTAATTAATATGCCATCTGGTTAAGAAATTTACCCCCCCCCCTCAAGAAATATTAGGGCATCAAAAGGCATTATTGGTGTAAATCTGAAGTATACAATAAAAGTGATATAGGCTTAAATGAATTAATTGTAATAATGAGTGCTGCTTACATCTCATCATGAATGGAGTCACTCTGGTGGCATACAGGGATAAAGCCCCTAACTATGCCTCATAAACTTGGATGTTATAAGTGGCTCAGGCAACTGACAGACCATCAGGGAGTGATGTGTGTGCCCATCACAGGTGGAATGGCATTCATCAATGAGGGTCCCTTGGGGGAGGCTTGGATCAATGAAAAGAGTTGCCCTTCAAAAAGAGATTGATGAGAGGTGGAGCCTAGATGGCCAACTGAGAGCAGTGAATTTTGAGAGCTCCATAAACTAGTATAATAATATAGAAACATTTTATTTTCAAGATTAAAACATCAGAAATTTATGGATAAACTACTAAGCTGCATAAATATCAATTTTGGTGGAGATATACAAAAATGTTCCTGTAAAGTAACGGAGATATATTGAGTCACCGAATATGAACAACTCAAGGAATTCTCATCCAGATGCTGCTTTGAAAAAAAAAAAAAACTACAGTTGATGGCATCTACCTTACAGGAACTATCTTTGAAGATGGATAGTTTTAAAAACGACTTAGAAAACCTCAAACTAATTTCTCAAAAACAAACTGATACTCTTAAGGAACCATTACATAAACACCATACAAAAATAACAAATAAAGAAACTTCTCAAAATGACATTGAAGGGAGACTCAAAGAGGAAGAATTCCAAAAAAGAATTTCTGCTTAAACAGAATACATGGCTGCTTAAAAAAAATAGATGACTTAGAAAACAGGGAAAGGAGAAACAACATAAGGATCTTTGGTCTGCCTGAAATCACCTGAAGGAGAAGACATTATTTCATTCTTAACAACCTGGATTCCTGGATTTTTAGACTTGAAAGAGGGTCTTTCATTTGGAATTGAAATGGCACATAAATCACTGAGGAAACCTGCTTCTAACTCAACAAATACTCAACCTAGAACCTAGATCCATAGTTTTACATTTTTTTTTCATTTCTGGACAAGGAACTAATATTAAAATCTGATTGGAGAAATCCACCCTTAAAATACAATCAAAGCCTGATAAGGTTTAACAATGATTATTCTTCCAGATACTAGAGGAAAGGAAAAAAGTCTGGCCAATAATAAAACTGTTGAAACAAAACAACGTTAAAACATAGCTGGCCTTTCCAGACAAGATAAAAATACTTTTTGCCAATGAGATGAGAACCTTTAATGACTTAGAAATAGAAGTTATGTTCTAACCATAACGTTCCATGTTAGTTGTCTTCTTCACCTTGCTCTCTGGGAGGGTTCGAGCCGAGCCGGCTCTGACGCGCTCCACTCTAAAAGCTCGAGAGTTGGTTCCACCCTGCAGTGCCCCCTTATATCCCACAATGCTAGGAGAGTTACCTCAGATCTCGTTTGTAAGCTACCCCCAGCTTATACTAGTAACAGAATAACTATAAACAGAGTCCACCACTAACAACAGGGAGAAAGAAGGTTGACCTACATCCTGATTCAGGAAATATGCAAAGCAGCATATGCCTAAGTAAAGAGGTGGTAGAAAGAGAGGGCACAATCACAACTCCTCTAGGTCCGTCCAGGCCAGGGGAGGAGGTGGCCTTGAAGAAGACAACTAACATGGAACGCTATGGTAAGAACATAACTTCTATATGTTAAGTTGTCTATCTCGCCTTCATTCTTGCTGGATGGACCGCAAGCCCCCTAGCACCTTGTCCCGGTGGCCTAACGGAACAGACTCCTGAGAACAGTGGAACCAAAGTTAGCTCTATGCCTAGAAGCTAAATCCAACTTATAATGAGAAATGAAAGTGTGAGGAGTAGCCCAAGTAGCTGCACAAATGGTGTCAATAGGCAGTCTGTCTTGAAGGCTTTGGAACTAGTCAAAGCTCTGGTGGAATGGGCCTTAGGTTTGTTAGGCAGCTTTTGGTGTCTAATTTCATAAACAAGGGAAATCAGAGATGTTAGCCATCTAGATAATGATACCTTCAAAACTGAAAGTCCCTTCCTGCCTTCTGCATAGGAGACAAACAGTTGGTCAGATTTTCTGAATTGTTTTGTTCTATCCAAATAGTACCTTAACTGACGATGAACATCTAGCCAGTGTAATTTTTGTTCAGACCTATTGGAATATTCTGGAAAAAACACAGGGAGGTCAATGCTTTGATTTAGATTAGACGTCGAGGTTACCTTAGGCAAAAAAGACGGGTTGGTTCGTAAGGATACTCTGTCCTTATGGAACAACAGATAAGGAGGTCGACAGCTGAGTGCATGAAGTTCCGAAACTCTTCTAGTTGAAGTAATAGCTACCAGAAAAAGAGTTTTCCATGATAGCAATTTTAAAGAACAGGAAGCTGCAGGTTCGAAAGGGGGAAGAATCAAAGAAGTAAGAACTAAATTTAGGTCCCAAGGAGAAGGAGGATTTCTTATAGGAGGTCTGAAGAAAAACTCCTTTCAAAAAGGCTTTGCAAAGCTTGTGGGACATTAAGGCAGACTCAGAAATACCCACATGAAAGTTAGAAATAGCTGCCAATTGAACTTTAAGAGTAGAAGGAGATGAACCTGCATGGAAGAGTTCAGCTAGAAAATCAAGGACTATTTGGATGGAAGCAGTGAAAGGATCTATGTCCCTTCCTTGAGCCCAATATGTGAAGCTTTTCTTTCTATTTTCAAATAAATCTTCCGAGTGGAAGATTTATGGAAGCTATCAAAATATCTCTACGGAGTGAGATAATTGAGGAAGCCTGGCTAAGGCTGAACCAAGCAGTGAGGTTCAGAGAGGATGAAACTGACCTGACTGGTGGATCAAAAGATCTGGAACTAGGTCCAGATGCCAAGGTCGCCAATAGAAATTGATGTAGAAAGGGGAACCACACCTGTCAAGGCCAGTAAGGAGCAATGAGGATCAACGAGGCCTTCTGAGCGATAGCTTTCTGTATCACTTGAGAGATTAGTGGGAAGGAGGAAATGCATACAGAAGTCGGGCCAAACTTGGACTAGGCGTCTCTGCTGGGTTGGCCTGGTAAAGGAATAGAGTGAAATAATCTCTGCATTTGCTGTTTTGGGAGTAGCAAAAGATCGCAGCAAGGCTGACCCCACTTGAGAAAAATTCCTCTCACAACAGAGTCTTTCAGAGACCACTCGTGAGGCATGAGGATAGCTCTGCTCAACTTGTCCGCGATTTGATTGGACTTCCCGATGTGCGTTGCTATCAGAAACCGCTGAGAAGAAATCCCCATTGCCACAATCTGAGTGTTTCGACACAGGGGGTAGGACCTGGTTCCGCCTTGTTTGTTGATGTACCACACTACAGACATATTGTCTGTCTGGATTGCAATCGCTCCTAAGGGAAGAGAGTCTTGAAGGGCTTGCAAACGCTAAAAGCACTGCTCTCATCTCCAGAACATTTATATGCAAGTGGCATCTGGCTGGCAAAATTCCCGGACCGCCCTGCCCTGATAATGCCCCCACCCGATCAGGGAATGAGTAGCAACCGGAGGGGGAGGAACAAAGGCCTTCCCAACAAGAGCTGAGGGAAGGCATCCACCACATGAGATGATTTCTGCGCTCATGTGATCATAATGGTGTGGGACATTGGAAGTTGCTGGTATGACCATTGTGTAAAGAGCATCCATTGAAGGATTCACATGTGGAATCTGGCTAATGGAAGTAGAGGTATGGCCGCCGCCATAATTCCCAACACTTTCAAAACTAACCTGGCTTTGATTCTGTTGTTGTTGAAAAGGAGTGAGACCAGTTTGTGTATGTCTGTTATTCTCTGATCTGTTAGTCTCGCAGACATGTCTACTGTGTCTAGATTTGTGCCTATGAAGGTAATAGTAACGACAAAACAGACTTTTCAATTTATTGAAATGCCTAACTTTTGACAAATGCGAAAAGTGTAATCCCTGGCCATCAGAAGGAGATGCTTGGTGAGCTGTGAGGAGCCAGTCGTCTAAATATGGAAACACCTGGAATCCTTGTCGCCTCAGGTGAGAAGCTACCACTGCCATGCATTTGGTAAACACCGGGGCAGTGGTGAGACCAAAGGGCAGGGCCCTGAATTGAAAATGACTTGTTCCCAGCCTGAAGCGGAGGAATCTTCTGGAGCCTGTTCATTTTATGTGATAATACATCCTGAAGGTCTATAGAGCACATCCAGTTTCCTTTCCCAATAGGGAAGGATGGACTGCAGCATGACCATCCGAAATCTTGTTTTCTTGACTGATCTGTTCAAGATACTGAGATCCAAAATTGGTCTCCAGTCCCTGTTTCTTTGGAACTAAAAAGAACCTTGAGTAGATTCCGGATCCTTGCTGGTCTGCTGGAACTGGCTGAATTGCTCTTTTGCAAGCAGCTTTGAAATTTCCAAACCGCTAGAGATCCCTTTGGGTGGAACATCTGGAAGGGATTTTTGATTGGTTTGGAATGAAGAAAGGGAATAGAATAGCCTTGAAATGACGGACTGTACCCATTTGTCTTGAGTCAGGGATAGCCAGGCTTCTGGGTACAGTGATTCCCCACTGCCCAGTCGGGCAACACTCAGGGATGCTGAAAGGGCTTATCAGAGAAAACTTGATTGCCCTGGTTCGAGCCCCCTACCATTGTTATTCCCGCCTCTGCCTCTGGCGGGAACCGACTTGTGCGGCCAGGCGAAGTCCCTTGAGATTGTTTACGGAACCACATTTTCCCACTTTTCTGGCCTGGCCTAGAAGGAGTAGAAAACGGACTCCGGCAGAAAGAGTCTTGCCATCAGTCTCAGACCTAGTCAAGGTTTCTTTCACTTGAGGACCAAAGAGAGATGATCCATCGAACTGGGAATTAGTGAAAGAAGTCTTGAAGGGTCCAAAATTGCATAGCCGCATCCAGGCATGCCTACGTAAGGTCACGCACCTGTCCCTGCTCGCCCATCAGCCGCATAAGAAAGGAGGCATGGAGGAGTTGGCTATGGAGTTCAGGGTAGCCAGCTGAGTGTTCATCTTATCTTGAAAACCCGCAGCTGTAGGGTCCTTCAACATGTCACTCGCTTTGATCAAGTCCCTTTGAAGACAGTAAATGACACAGGTAGTTCAGCGAACGATAGCAAATGTCGCTGAGAACATCCGCTTCCACCTGTCCATGGACCTAGATTCCTTGTTAGGTGGATGGACAGGTACTGAAGGATCAGCTAGTTCCTTCTTAGTGGCAGCAGCAACCACCATAGCATCCACAGAAACCCCTTTTGTCAAGAACTGTTTGTCTGCTGGTGCCGTTATGAATTTGGAGGGTCTCCTGGGAGTGGGGTCCACTGAATCAGGAGCCGTCCATGCCTTTTTAGCTACCACCTGCATGAGGGGGTCAAAGGGGGAAGACACCCAGGAGGTGGAAGGACGAGAGCCAAATGCCTCAAGGTACAAAGATTCATCCTCCGAAGGGTTGAGGGCTGGCCAATTTCCCTCTGTTTGAGGATTTCCAGAATGTCTGCAAAGGAGACATCTTCAGAAGGGGAACGGGGGGAACCCTCGGAATCCTCTAAATCTGTGTCAGATGTGATGGACTCAGGTGAGTCAATGTGTTTCCTCTTACACTTCCTCTTCCGAGGGGCTCCTCTGCCAAATCTGGAGAGGCCTCGAAGAGGATGAGATCCCCACAGGGGTTCCTGAGAGCTGGCTCTCTGCGGTCCGGGATGAGGGAGTGAGTCGACTTGACCTGAGGCACCGAGGGAGGGGCGGACGGAGCCGACTGTGGAGTAGAGCCAGGCTCTAACACACTCCGCATGACCTCGAGCACCCTGTCAGGCAAAGGTCCTGCCCAGCTCCGCCCGAAGCTGAGAACCTCCCTCGCACCGACAGTGATGGCTAAACTCCGAGAGGAAGAGCGGGGTCGGACAAGGGTCCATGCCACTCACCCCTCGGAGCCGAAGTCCGCCGAGCTTCCTCGAAAGAAGAAATCGGAGCCGACAACGGAGCCGAAGACATTTGTATCGGCTCCGACGCTACCACAGTCTTGGTTCTGACACGCCCCGGCTCCAAGCTCAACGGAGTCGGAGGAGGAACATATTGATGGACAGGGACAGGCATCGACTGATGAGTCGGGCTCTGAAGCATTTGGGCCAGTGCCTCGGACTTAAGAAGTCGACTCACTACCCTCTGAAGGTCATGATCCGACAGCCTCGATGACCTAGAGGAGTGAGATTTATGGCTCCGTTCAGACAGCAGAGGAGATGCTGGAGCCGAATGAATGGAGCCAAGGGATGGTGACCTAGATCTCTTCCTAGATGTCAGCTCTGAAGGTCTGGTCGGAGCCGACAAGGATTTTAATACCTGCTCCAGCCGGAGCCGAGGGAACCACAGAAGCTGTAGACTCATCAGCTCCAGCCGGAGCCGATGCAGATGCAGGTTTAGAAGCCGAGGACCTAGAAGCCTTGGAGAGCTTCCCAGAGACAGAAAGGGAATCCTCTGGCTTAAGTAGACCCCTTAGGATCAACTTCTTTCTTTCCTGCAGGACCCTGGGACTGAAGCCGTGGCATACAGCAGGAGTCCTGCAGGTGCAAAGGCCCCAGGTAGACACAAGAAGTGTGACCGTCTGTCAGAGACATTTTCTGACAGCGAAGCCTGAGACCTTGTGTCTTTAGACATCCTAGAACAAGAAAGTAACCCCAACACACTCAATCAGACACACTGATTACACTATCTTATTTTAAAACCCAAAATAAAACAAATAACTAAGTTTTAAGAGCAACACACAATGGGGAAGGCCTGAAGGGCAGGGAGAACTTTAAGTTCTTGTGGGAAAGAAACGGATTTTATGAAAAGGAGAAATCCACTAAACTAAGGGAAAAAGTAGTTAAACTTAAAAATATAGGTTTAAGTATCCTAACTTTACTGAAAATACACTTACCAAGAAGCCGTAGAAAACCAACACCTCGATCAAACGAGATCTGAGGTAACTCGCCTAGCATTGTGAGATATAGAGCCTCGAGCCGGGTGGAACCAACTCTCGAGCTTTTAGAGTCGGTTCGCCAGTCGGGCCGGTGGCTCGAACCCATCCAGCAAGAATGAAGGCGAGATAGACAACTTAACATGAAGCTATTATATTCATCAAAAACAACAACATAGTGTCTATCCCAGAAGAAATGGAATTGATTCTTAAAATAATAAAGGAAACAAAATCCTTGGACTGATGTGAGAAAGAAGAAACAAAAAATTGATTCCAAGATAGCTCTCCCAAAAAATAACTCTTACAACTACATCTCTCAAAGTATCAACTGATATGTTACATCATTTGTCATCTGTTTTTATTTAAAAAAGGATGGTTTCTTAAACAACTGAGAAACAGTAATGATTTGTTCAGAATGTTCAGAGTCCAGTAATTCTTCACAAACAAAGGTAGGTAAAGATGGGTTACTAGTTCCATTATATATAAGCCAAATAAAGCAACATATAATATAAACATTGCAGTTTCTATTCCCTACTTGAACTCAATGAATACTTATCTTGTTCATTTTTCATTGTTTTTATTTATAATAATTTAAGTAAGTAATTAATTAACTAATTCAACAAGGTACCTCTCATTAGAGTTCAGACTCACATGTAACAAATTAACATCATATATAATAGCAGTAACAGTAGAGTGTTTTGAAAAGAAATGCTGTCATTGAGACTAATGCCTTCTTCAGTTAAAGTATGATTTAGAAATGTCATGTATGTCCTGGTTAAATAATAGTAGCAAGGACTTAGTACAAATGTCATCATTATTCTGTCTAACTCTAGTTAATGTCAATTATGGCAGGTATCACAGCTATGAATGCTGTTTGATCAATCCTGATATGGTGTGCGTGGATGCAGCTGTGTCTGGCAGCTAGTACAAATGTCATTATTATTCTGTCTAAAATAGTTAACATCAATTATGGCAGGTATCACAGCTTTGAGTCTTGTTTGATTAAGCCTGACATGGTGTGTGTGGATGCAGCTGTTTCTGGCAGCTGTTGTATGTTGCCTTTTTCATCTCTGGGAAGCTGTGGGTTGCGGCTTGTGATTGAGGTTTACTGATGCTTGTGTATTAGGAAGAGACATTTGGTGTCTTAGCCTGGATCCAGAGGAAGGAGGTGGATAAAACTGTGATTTTGGATATTGTGGCAGAGAATAGTTTGTTTATACATTTGCTTAGTGAGAGGTGGGAGGCTTGAAGAATGTGTTATCTCTTGTTGTATCGGCTTGTTGGGAGGTTTTTTTTTTTTTTTTTTTTTTATCTGTTTGCTCTCTTCTGTTCTTTTCCTGGCTGCTGCCTTGCTGAAAAGGAGGGAATTTAGGCTTGAAGTTGCAGTGAAGTGAAGCTTTGCTTCAGGTGCATCGTGAGCCTCTGGTATGCAGTACACAGACACATTAACAGAAACAGACACTCTCAGGTTCCTATGGTAATGGAGACAGAGTGATAATGCTTAATGGCTCTGAGGAGCCTCCAAGATGATTCTCGGCAGTGTTTTTGGTTTAAAAAAATTGTATATATATACATACATATATATATATATATATATATATATATATATATATATATATATATATATATATATATATATATATATATATATATATATATATATATGTGTGTGTGTGTGTGTGTGTGTGTGTGTGTAAAAGGGCTGTTTTAAGCCACATGTACACATATTGATGGTCTTTGAGCATTTCGTTTAGCTCATTAAGTTGATTCTTGATTCAAAAAAAAAAAAATATATATATATATATATATATATATATATATATATATATATGTGTGCAGTTTTATATTTAAAATGTATTTTGGTCCAAACACATTAAGGACTTACATAAGAGTGGAAGTCTGAGTTACTGTGAAAGACTAAGAGCACTTGGTCTTGTGCAGAACGCTTTGCAGTGGTCTGGGAGGTGAGCTTGCTCAGACGTGTTGGCATATAATGATAGCTGATTCTGGGGGTGTTTGGGGTTGCCGGGAATTGCTAGAGGGTCATCAAATTTCCTTCATGGAAATATTTGTGGGAATGGAAGTTGTGTTGATTGGTTCACTGGCAGAGTGACCACTGCATGGAACAGGCTGGTAAAATGGAACAGGACAAATATTGGTTTGGATATTTTAAGAACAGCTTAGAAACACACCACATGAACTAGTGAATGGTATCCTTGCAAAACTGGATGGGTATTGTTGCCCATGCATGAAGTACTGATATGTGTGTATGTAAGGATGGAATATACTTATAACAAATAAGAAACTAGAAGGGTCACATAATTTAAAGTCTATGGACTGTATAACATGCTTGGAAGGAGCTATTAATAATAATAAGCATTACAGCTTGTGGTCTCTCAAACAACTAAGCAACAGTCAAAACATAGTTATGTGATGCATGATTTTAGTAAATCTAGACATAAAATATATACTCATCATATAAGATAAAGCAGTCTGCTGAATTTAGATATTAAATACAGGATTTAATAACATGGGCTTATGTATAATAACACTACTGTCTTAACTTGTCATAAATGACATACACTACATTGAACATCAAGGGGAAGCTTGATGATTTTCTTATATAAATAAATATGCATAACAAGTCATGTAATTCCTTTAACGTGAATTGTAGTTTTTGTAACCTATCTTGACCATATATAATACTTAAACAGATACCAAGGTAACTAATGTTTATACATGACATCAAACTGACAAAATTGTTCAAGAGAAACAATAGAAGCCTGAACTTGAAATGTCACAAAATGTAACAATCATATTCTGAACAAATAGTATTAAATTGACAATAGACACTCAATTTAATAACATGGGCTTGTGTACAATAACACTTCTGTTTTAACTTGTCATAAATGACATACACTATATTGAGCATCAAGGGGAAGCATGATGATTTTTTCATATAAGCAAATTTGTATAACAAATCATAATTTGAATTGTGGTTTTTGTAACCCATCTTGACCATATATAATACTTAAGCTGTTACCAAGGCACCTAATGTTTTATACATGACATCAAACTGACAAAGTTGTTCAAGGGAATCAATAGAAGCCTGAACTAGGAATGTCACAGAATATAACAATCACATTCTGAACAAATAGTATTAAATTGACAATAATCACTCAGTTTAACCTTTGCTGATTATACAAAATAGAATGTTGCCATTTAAATCTAAAAACAGCAGTATATACCACAAAATGGCAATATATGAATATGTAAAGAGAACTTGCATTCATTAATCACAATACATTAATTTGTTGTTTTTAACCTATAATTTCACTCATGTTATAATAAGAAATGACAGATATGAAAATCTGTATGTGTAGGAAATGGGGGGGGATGCACTGATAATTAAAATGTACTAACTTTCATCAATGTTCACATAAAGCAAATTTGATACTTTAAGTAAGTTGGCAACAAACAAAGTGATTACTTAAATGCTGCTAAACAATGAAATATAACTTCTGATATATCCAGTAAAATATATTGCATTATAAACATTAGGCATAAATATTATTACCATCTATTTATATTAAGTAATAGGTTTTGAAAGACTTCATCATTAAGGGTGACTATGTTAAATAAATGTGCAGTATAATCTTTTACTGAGGTTTTATATATGATACATCCTACTTTACTTTGAATTGCTTGTCATCTATCTTTCATGTAAATATTAATTGCTCATACAATAAGTAAATATTTATATTAGAATTCTGTCTAATCTACAATAGTACTATATATGTTCAAAATAATATAAATATTGCTTATTCCTATTACAAATATTCTCCATATGATAATTCAATTTATGGAGCTCAGATGTTCTGGGTTGTCAAGGTATGAATTATAATCTTATGGACTTATGTTTATCCATCAGATTAGGAATGATTTTCATTTCATGGCTAGTGCGGATCTTCATTTTGTTAACATTTATTAATTTATATGTATTTCACAAAAACATTTTAGTATGCCTAACCACGACATTACTTTAATGGTAAACACTCAAAGTTTAAAGATGATAATTTTCTTTAAAAGCTCAAACACATACTTTATAGTTATCAGAGGAAAATGTTTAATAGTCACAATAAAACAAAAAATACATAGTCTAAATAACTTAAGATGGACTTAACTTTATTATCCTTAAATAACAAAGGCTTAAACAATCCTAGCAAGATATCAAATCTACTGAAATGTTTAAAACTGAACAAAGCACAGATTGTCTTCCTTCAAGAAACTAATTTCAAAACAAATGACAATTACAAATGGAATCCTATGGAATATATGATATTGGCGCAATCCATTTATAAGACAAAGACAAAAGGGGTAACAATTTTATGGAAAACAAATGTGATTATCCCAAAAATCATTTCTAAGTACGAAGATAAAGAAGGCCTTGTAGCATTAGTAATAGTTAAATATAATAACAAAATATGGACCCTAGCCAATCTATACCAGTTCCCAGGCATTGGAACAGGAACTGTTAAAAAACACTTGGATTTAATTTCCAATAATTATAAAGGCAACTTAATATTAGGAGGAGATTTTAATTGTATATTTGATATTTCTGAAGCTACAAATAAAAGACCGCTATGTACATCTGCTGTACCAAAAGCTTTAAACAAGTGGGTAGAATCATTTCATCTTGTAGATACTTTCAAATTTAAAGAAGCTAAATCTTTGTTGTTTTCCCATCAAGATCACAGATTTGGAACCCAAACTAGAATAGATAAAATATTTGCTGCCAATGAATTACACTATAAAATCATTAATTTCTCAGTCACTCCCTGCCCCTTTTCAGACCACAATTCATTGATACCAAAACTTTAATATGGGTACAGACCATTAATCTTTAACTCCAGAATTCCAGCATATATAACTAAAATTAAATAGCTCAAACCCTGGTTATTATCTGAATTACAGTTCTTCTTAGATATTAATTGCACCACAGAGATAAATAAAATAATTATATGGGACTCATTAAAAGCTTACATATATGGTACAACCCTAATTAGGTATAAAAAAAATCAGAGAATGGGATTCTGAATTTTTACATCTACAATCCAAACTTTTGCCAGTAAAAGCTGAAACATATCCAAATTTATTTGGAGATGAAAAAGAAAGTAGAAATATTAAACAATATATACAACAAAATTCTAACACATAAAACAAGTTTAGCTTTAGAAAAACTAAAAATTAATACCTTGGCCACTTCTCCCAAATATCTACATAATTTATCCACAAGAATCAAAATACAATCAAAAGCTAATAACATTAAAGGTATCTTCCATGAAAAGAAAGGGAAAAAATGTCACAGATATAGGTGACAATCTTGATGCCTATAGAAATCACTATATGGAACATTTCCAAAAAGAAAATATACATATCAATCAATTAAATCTAGATGAAAAATGTTCTAATATAAAAAAAAAAAAACAGAAAAATTTAAACGATCTGCAAGCATCCATATCCTACAAAGAAATTACAGAAATAATAAAAGAGGTTAAAAATAACAAAGCTCCAGTTATAGATGGGATAATTATGGTAATATATAAAATTTCTCCTTCAAAGATACTATCCCTCTTCCAGAAAACTCTATTAGAAATTCAGTCACAAGCTTTAATACCACCCTCTTGGAGATATTCCTTAATCACACCAATCCTAAAGGAAAACACATCCCCAAACCTCTGTACCTCATATAGACCTATATCATTATTAAATAATGACTATAAGATATTTATGACAAAATTAAGTGACAGATTGAAAATACCACTATCCAAAACAATAAATAATGATCAAACTGGATTTATATATCATAGACATACACATGACAATATTAAAAGTATAATTTCTATTATAGATTATGTTAATAAAGAAAATAAAGAAACACTCATAAATGTCTTAGAAATAGAGAAAGCCTTTCATTCCCTAAATTGGGACTATTTATTTAAAATCCTAATGCTGTTTGAATTTCCTGCATCCTTTGTTCATCTCCTAAAGAATATATATACAAATAATTTAGCGTATGTCAAGATAGGTCCTTTTACCTTTGAATCTATACATATAACTAAAGGCATTAAACAAGAATGTCCCACGTCACTGATTCTATTTGCTCTGGCTATTGAAATATTGGCAGATTCAGTTTGTAACAATATAAAAATTAAAGGAATAGATGTTTATTAACAATACCATTCTAAAGTAATGCTATTTGCTGATGACATATTACTAACATTATCTAATACAAAAGAGACATTAGAAGAATTAGATATAGTAATTTACATATTTCACATGACTTCAGGTCTTCATTTCAATAAATCAAAATCAAACATTTTTATTTTTAATTAAAAAAAAGAACTGAGACTAAGGGGGATCACATCATAGAGAAACACAAATCTACGTTAAAATATCTAGGAATTGAGTTATGCAAGGATAATAATGAATTAGTCTCAAACAACTACAAGAATATCATCAATGCAATTAAAATCTCTGTGGAGAAATGGAACAAAATAATATTAACATTTGAAGGTTCTAAATAAAAATCTGCCCAAGCAGCAGAGACCTCCAAAGCAGAAATCCAAACAACTGCTACCCCACAACAGTACTCACATATCACATATTTCACAAAGTCAGTGTGCCACACAGTCACAGCCCTTAAGGCTAAACAACACACCTAATAAACTTGTAATAGGTGACTCTATTGTCAGACACACTGACATCCCACTCACCAGGCTAAACAAGGAGAAGGTCACTGTAAGTTGCCTGTCAGGTGCCAGGATCCACCACATAACACAAGCACTCAGGTCACTCCAAAGCAAGTACAAATATGACTCCGTCATTGTCCATGCTGGTGTGAATGACCTGAGATGTACCTCCCTGGACTACATGAAAATAGACATAGAGGAGCTTTCTGATCATGTAGCCCAGGCCAGTATGACCCTGACCTTGAGTAGCATCTTACCCTCACCAAGAATGATGCCACAGTATAAAGACAAAATGATCAATTTTAACAATTGGCTAAAGTATTGGTGTCATTCAAAGGGGATCCAATGTCTGTTAGCCTGGGATGACATGCTCGACAAGCCACGTTGCTTCGCTAGAGATGGCTTGCACCTGTCACCCCTGGGCTTTCGAATATTGGCTAAGGCTCTTGCCACTCCCATAGTGCCTTTTTTAGGCAAGGCTCAAAAGACAAACCCACCTCCATAGACAACGCAAGAAAAAAGAAACTAAGGGTAATGTTGCTCAATGCCAGAAGTCTAAACCTCAAGATGCATGCACTCGAGGCTCTCCTCAGTATGGAGAATATCGATATCTGTGCAGTAACAAAAACCTGGTTCAAGGCTCCCGAGAGCACCCCAGCACTAACAGGTTATACCTCATACCATGCTTTTCGGCCCCAAAACTCGGACCGAACCACAAAAGGAGGGGGAGTATCCATATTCATCAAATATACCCACACCTCCAGGTTAGTGGCACTGCATGAAGCATCGGAGACCATCCATGTGCAACTAACAGTGGGCAAAACTGCCTTTCAGTTTGTAGCCTGCTACAGACCACCCTCCCAAACTCAGGAACCCCACTCAGCCTTCCTGTGAGCACTGGAGAATATGAAGGTCTCTCCAAACACCATCATATTGGGTGACTTCAACTACCCAAACATAGACTGGGAGCACTACTCAAGCCCCAACACCCTCACCCAATGGTTCCTAGAATTTATAAACTCAAATGCTATGGAACAACTTTTCACCACTCCCACAAGAGGGGAAAACATATTGGACCTGATCATCACCAACATGGGGACTCTATGTTCCATACCAGAGGTATACCCCTCATTGGTAAGATCTGACCATAAATTAATCTCACTGGACATCCATATCCCATCCCCACCTCCAGCCAAGGAAACCACAGTGAAGAACTTCTCGAAAGCAAACTTCACACTTCTCAAAACTGAGGTGGAATCCTTCAAAGCCCCCAGACCAGTGGAAAATACGGCCCAAACCGCAGAATCCTTTACCAACACATTCTATGGACACCTACAGGAATGCATGGATCATTCTATTCCAAATAAAACCAAGACTCATTCCTCCAAAGGCAGGAGACCCGTCTGGTGGACCCCAGCCATAAATAAGCTATTCAACAGAAGGAGGAAGCTACTACATGATAGAGCAAAATCCCAAAAAGGGAAGGCATCTCTGATCAGTACTAGCAAGAAACTACAATCCCTCATAAAATTATCTAAGCCAGCTTCGAAAGAAAAATTGCACAAGATGCTAAAGATAATCACAAGGCCTTCATTAGTTATGTCAGGAACCTGGGTGGCAACTCCCAGATATGCTCAGAGTTAGTGCAAAATGACAAAAAATACACTGAACCCACAGACATTGCTAACATCCTGGCAGACAGGTTCAGTGCAAACTTCTCCCCCCCTTCCCCCCCAAAAGAGCAAATGTCTATCCCAACAGAGTGTAGCCTCCCTGACATCACAGATGCACAGTTGAGAGTTGCCCTCTCCAAAGCAAAAAACACAGCATCAATGGGGCCGGACGGTGTACCGGGCTGAGTCTTACACGAGCTCCAAGAAGAACTGAACCCTCACATAAAGTCACTGTTCAATCTCAGCCTTACTACAGGATATGTAATCAAGGAATGCCGTACAGCAACAGTGGTCCCACTCCACAAAGGTGGTGCCACAACGGATCCCAGAAACTATTGCCCTATAAGCCTGACTAGCCTGGTCTGCAAAGCTATGGAGCATATCATCATGGAACTCATAAACAAAGACATCGGGGACCTCCAAACACTGGATCCTACCCAATTCGGCTTTGTTAAGGGCAGATCTTGCTTCTTGAACTTGGTCAACTTCTTTCAAACAGTCACCAAGGCCATAGATGAAGGGAAGGTAGTACACACAGCCTATCTGGACCTCGCAAAAGCCTTTGACACAATACCCCACTCGGGTATTATAAATAAGTTCACCAGCTTAAATATCAACCCCTATGTCACAAGATGGGTTGCAAACTGGCTCAGGGATAGAACCCACATGGTCAGAATTGCAGGTGCCATGTCAGACTCTAAACCAGTTACAAGTGGTGTCCCACAAGGCTCAGTCCTGGGACCTCTCTTGTTTGTTATATATTTCTCTGAGGTACAGGCTAACACGGGAGGACTATGGCTGACCAAGTTCACAGATGACTGCAAACTGGGTGCCATAATCGGCTCACCAACTGACACAAGCATCCTCCAAAAGGGTCTCGCAGAGAGGGATAACTGGTTCCAGAGCCATGGCCTAAAGCTAAATGCCAAAAAGTGCATAGTCATCCCCTTTGGGAAAAACAAAGTGCCCACAAATTACCACATAGGTGGTAATCCATTAAGTACAGAAGAAGTAATTAGGGATTTGGGGACCCAAGTAGATAGCAATCTCTCATTTGACAATCACATTGCCAAGGTGGTTAGAAAGATCTTCTATATAGCCCACCTTACCATGAAAGGGTTCACATCTAGATCAAGAGAGGTCATTGTGCCCCTCTACTCATCACTCATCAGGCCCATAATTGAATACAATGCCCCATTTGGGATGTACCTTACCCAACACCTGCAGCAACTGGAAAGACCCCAAAAGTACCTCACCAAGAGGGTCAAGGGACTCAAACAGATGCCCTACACAGTTAGGCTAAAGAAACTCCAGCTCTACTCAGTTGCTTACCGCCTACTCAGAGGCGATCTGTGCCTGACATATAAAGCCATGTCCAAACCAGAATTAATGGACATGCTCCACCTCAGGAAATCCAAATCCCTTACAGCTACATGCTCCAGGGACTTAAACCTCAGCACAGAAATAAATAGGACATGCTGGAGGGACAGATTCATATCCCAGAGGCTCCACTCACTCTGGAACAAAATCCCAATCCATGTTAGGCAGAGCCCCTCAATGACCCTCTTCAAGAGAAATCTTGACGAGTGGATAGGAGATCATAGGTTTACCCCTGGGATCTCTTCTGTGTCCCTACTAGACAGAGGCACAGTAAACTAACCTTAAAAGGGCTATCTTCTGTGACCTACTATACAGAGGCACAGTCAACTAATCTAAAAGGGTGGCGACAGCCAAACACACTCTGGCTAGGCTTATAAATGCCCTAGGGCAGATAGCCTAGTATCAACCTATGAACCTAAGATAGACTACAGTTAATAAAAATTGTTTTACTGTCCAAGATTCTATATATAGCCTTGGCAATACAACTGTTACCAGGAAGGAATATAGTAATTGAAATAAAGTCATGCCTAATAAACTTTTTATGGTTTCTCAAAAGAAACAGAATAGCTTTAATACATCGTATCAGACCATGGAAACAGGGAGGATTAAACTTTCCTGATATAGAAACATATATAAAATCATCAATATCTAAAACAATCTCAGATTGGAGAAGTCCAAATTACTCTGCAAATTGGAAAGAATTACTAATTGTAATATCAATAAACAAATTTAATTTACCAAACAATTTCAAATAACAGATAAAAACAATTTGCCATGGCACATATGTATTAGTATGCAATATAACATAACTAAACCGACTAAAACTCGTATTATTAATTATTACATTGACTCATTTAGGAAAATTATTAATGCAAATATAGATTTAAAAACCTGATTTGGTCTTTTAACACCATTTATGGTCACAAATAACTTTCCACATAAAATATATAGAGAAATTATTAATTCCTGGGAACAGAAAGGTTTTGTTTGTTGGCTCCAATGTATCAAAGACCTAAAAGTTTTAGATATGCAAATAATAAAAACAACATACAAAATTCCACAACAGGGGTGGCTAAACTTTACAGAGTATTCTGTCACATTCCCAAGATTTAAGTAGAATAATTAACAGTTCCTCATTTAAAGAAATACCTAAATTTACGAAATACATATATGAAGTCATATATAATGACTTTGACATGGGAAACAGTATTTCAACATTTATTAAATGTTGATAAACTATAAAACAACACCCAAAACCTCATATATAACAAAACAACACTCAATACAGTTTACTGAAGATATTAAAACAAATATCTTATTATCGATAAAATATACATCCTTTACACAATACTGGAAAGTTTTTAATTGAAAATGCTTGCACAGAGCATTCTTAACCCCAGATAGAATTAGTAAAATTAGTTCTTCCATAAAAGGAATATGTTGGAGATGTGCACAAGTACACAATACAGATTGGAACCACATTTTCTTTGATTGTGTCAGAATTAAGCCATTTTGGAATGGTATTAATAGCTTTCTACAAGCTTTAGTTAATGAATCATTTTATTTAACTAAAGCTCTTGTATTATTAAATGTGAACGAAGGTCCTCATTTGAATAGGTTGAACATGTATCTAGTATGGAGTATACTTTGAATTTCAAGAAAGTGTATAACAAGAAGATGGAATACAAACACAATACTAACTTTGGAAGACTTCTACAGCCTACTGAAGGACACAGCATTATTGGAAATTAAAATTAAAGAATTAAGAATTTCTCCAAAGCTATTTATCAACAACCCTTAGGGAAAAGTCTCATAACTGAGTGACACTATACTGTAATTGATCAGACACTCTGATAATGGATTGGACATACTTATAAAGTAACTGTATGCATTAAGATCTGTTATACAGTCAGGCTAATGTAAATAGTGTACATAGTTATTTAAGATGTTATGTATAAATACTATGAAATTCATTCAAATGTCTTTGAAAAAAAAAAAAAAGATGAGAGGTCAAGGCAGGGCAGGAAATGGGCAGGACAAATAACAAAAAAAACAAAAAAAAAAAAAAAACAGGCCAGACCAAACTCCCTTAGGATCCATGATTTGACCTAGCAGTATTACTGTGGGTCTGGAGAGGGCAAAGTTATGAACGAGTCTTCTTTAATTAAACGAAAGCGCTATCCGTTGAATATGAATCTGTTGGCACATAAACAGCAAAACGAGACAATGTCAAACATGCAAAAACACAAAATTTAAACATAGAAACTGCAATAGTCGGCCAACCCTGCCACCCGTAACATATTACCTACACAAACACAACAAAAAACACATACATACACTAACCAAAACCCTACTACCAACCCTAAATTAAAGCAACAAAACCCCACTTGTAACCCTACACTAAACCCCACATACACAACTATCTATGCACTACCCTTATCTCCTCCCTAACCCTAAGGTCCATAACTACCGCACACTTACCCTACAGAACTATACCCACACAAAGTAAATATTCCACACACATACACTTAAGAAAACCCTACACTAAACTTTACATACATTACCTGTCTATGCACTTACCTTAACCCGCACCCTAACCCTAAGGTCTGTGGCTATTGCACACTTACCTTACTGAGCTATACCGCAGACGGGCCAACTATGACAATTCGACATTTCTGATTTCGCTATTTAGTGCGCTCGATGTTTCCGTGTTTCGCTGTTTACGTGTCGACGGATTCTTATTCGATGGATTGTGCTTTCTTTTAATTAAAGTAGACCCTTAAGAACATGGAGCACTGACTCCAAGCTTTTGTAATTGTAATTATGTACTGGGGGGGGGGTCAAAAAAAATCTAAACCACACCTTTGAGCATATCACACATAATCTGAGATAGGTGGACAAAAAATGAGAAATAAAGGGAGAATAACCTGAACTATAACAAAAAAAAAAAAAAATTACATGACACTAAACCCCATTCCATGTTGATCTCCTGCTTTCTGCTAGATTTCCATTTGTTTATGCCCAAGTATACCTGCTGATTTGTAGCCCAGGATGTAGAATATACAAAACAGCTAACTGGAACTACTGACACTTTTATATAACCAAATGGCTTACAGGGACTAGTAACAAACTGGTGGATATAACACCTGGCCAATCATCCCTTATAATAAATGCCAATAACAATTGAGATCAGTACTGCTTTTCCATAAGGAGAAATATGTTAACCATATTTTTCCAGTACTGAATGTGTGGGTGAGTTAGTCATCAGTGCCAAATTAGCATTTTTAAGTGATAGCAGGCAGCAGGTTGTGCAGTCCATATTAGTCCTGCAACTCCACTTCCATTTAAAATAATCAAATCATCCATTCCAGCATGAGAAAACAAACATGTGCAGTGGATTTAGTGTTCATAATCACTAAAATTGGAAGGAATCTGGATTCCATGCAGGTTCCACACAATAATTTTGGGTGAATCATAATAAGAGTGGGATTGTGACTCATGGGAAGAAATAATCTCATGATCATCTCTTCCTGATCATTTACTTTTGATAGACAAACTTATGAACTAGGCAAACAGCAGTCAAATCACATGCCAATAGAAACAAAATAGAGATTGTTTTTTTAAGAAATGCAGAAGAGTAACAGAATATCAAATTGTCTTACTGCTAGAGCCAGGTTAAATTGGCCAATACCATGAATTCACAGAAGTTGTGGTAAGTCAACCAGATTTAGCATGCAGCATATGCAATGCAGTAGATAAACTACTAGGTAAGTTATCGGTTTAAAAATCTTGTCATACTGTGCGAATCACCATGTTATTTATTTATTTATTTATTTATGTAGGAATCTGTTACTTACTGATGTGCAGTCTTGAAATCTAATGACTATTACTTTGTATCCAACTCACATAAAGTTTTTATTACCAGTTTGATGGGACCCTTGAGGTATTGCATGACCCTAGGGTGGTGCCATGAGAATATTTTGCTTTATGTAGCTCTGCATGGTTAGCTTTCTGAGCATTTGAATCTCTCTCTCTCTCTCTCTCTCTAAGGCGCTAGCATTACCTGATGATATCCCCCTAATAAAGAAAAGTAATGTTTCTAAAGTTGTTCTTCCTATACTATGAAACAATGCATATGAGATTCATGCCATGGCATAATAATGAACTGCTCCAGAAAGAAGCCTGGCCACACTCACTATGGAAACTGGGCATAAGGCCAGTGTGTCAGTGGCTTAGCTTACTAACATTGTTGAGAAAGACAGTATAATGCCTTTAATTAAAACTTTTAAAAGTTAATGTTGCATTTGGGGCTCAGAACTTTGGCACTTTGGATCATGTAGGCATCTTTCTGAAATTAAGCAATCTGCTTTTGGCAAGAAAATACGAAGTGATTAATTTTTAGTAAGGAGTGTCTATCAAACATAGTATTGGAATGTTGTTTAAAATTAAATGTCCTTATAGAGAGAAAGAAAAGAAACAAAGGAAGCAAATTCAAGGTTGTGATATATGGCCAGTATGTTTTCTTACCTTAAGTAAGCATGTTATAAAAAGACAAATTCCTTTTTGTAACAGCTGCTTTCCCCTTTTTACAAAAAGAATATAACAGATTATTTTGAATGTTTATGCAACAGGCAAAGTTATGCATGATTTCATGACATATTGCTGGCTTGGTATCCAAAAGTATTAGCATGCATCATATCACATTTGCAAATAGAAATAATATTAATGGGTTGTATACAATTGTGTACTTAGTAATTAGTCTTATTTATGTAAATGCTGAAAGATAAATCAATGTAAGTTAGGTTTTCCCTTTCTAGTAGTCTGACTAGACTTGAAAATATTTTTCCTTATTGCATTCAGTTCACAATGCCACATTTGCACATGAACATTGTATTAAGTTTTTACAGTGCTTTCTATTATATATCAAACTTTGAATTTCTGAATTTAAACTAATCATCAGTTTATGATGAGAAGATTATATGTTCTAGTTTCTAGTATATCTTATACATTGTATTGTTATAACAAACACATGAGCATTATTATTATTATTATTATTATTATTACTGCTATCATTATTATTATTATAGTGTTGTGTTGTTATTATTATTATTTATATTATTATTATTATTATTATTATTATTATTATTATATTGTGTTATTATTGTTATTATTATTATTATTTATATTATTATGTTTATTATTATTATTGCTACTATTATTATTATTACTATTATTATTATTATTATATTGTTGTGTTATTATTATTATTATTACTATTTATATTATTATTATTATTATTATTATTATTATTATTATTATTATCATCATTTTCATAAAGGAGTAGGGTACATTCTGTGTTTTGACTGACCAACAGGGATAATGCAGAAACATAAAACATTAAACTACTTCTAAGTCACTGAGTAGAATTCTTAAAAATATTTTGATTCATTAACTGTCATCATAAATGTTTTGCAATGTTTGAGGGAAAATGTACAGTACTTTTCAATTATTGATTAACAACTATTTAACACCTATTTAATTTTTTGTGAATATTCACTGGGGATGTCAATCCATATACTTGTGTATGTATTTTTATCTGTAATAAGTTTATTTTAATCTAGAAAGAAAATAATTTTTGAAAACAGACCAAATATTTGGCAACATGAAGGGTAAGCAGTTTAGAAAAAGTATACTTTTCTAGTGTAGCAGGTTAGGACTCATGCTTAAACTGTGAATTGAAATACTTCTGCAGGCATTGGAAGAATGTTTTTCACAACACACACACATATTTCTAACAGCATGTTCCTTATACATAGTCCATGCCTCTTAATGATTGTATATTATATTTTGGATTGTTTCTTTTGTTTCATTGCTTTACAGTAAGAATATAATGTGTTTAATTTATCTAATAATTATTTTGTGAAAGCCAAACTAGCCTTTGCAGTTTATAAGTTCATAGGAGAATACTAGGCTAATGGCTTAAGGGCCCTTTCAAGCCTAGACAATATAACCTAAATATACCCAATATATGGCCCATAGAGACAAGAGAATGGCATGGATTTGTGCCTACATATTGAATATTTTACAGATCGCCCTGGTCCGTAAGGGATATAGGCACTACCCCACATCTGAATTTGTGATTCCCCATCCACTGATCCAAAGTGCACTTGACGAGGGCGAGGGAAGGTCTTTGTTTAATGTGAGTAGGATTCCTCTATCAGATGAGCCTCATGCTGTTTGACTTGTGGTTGTGTAGCAGCTCCATCAGGGCTGGATTTGTGAGTGCCTTGTAGGTTAGGCATAGGTCACCCTTATGTTGTTTGCATCCTGTATTTTCTTTGTGAGGAGCCTCTGAGGTCACTTCAGCTACTGTAAGTGCCTAGTCAAGTACATGCCAAATGGTGCAGTGTACTCAATTATTGGTCTAATGAGGGCTGACTACAGTGGAACTATAATTTTCATGGATTTGGATGCCATAACTTTACTTATAAGTTGTCCCATATAAAAGGACTTCCTCACCACTGTGGACACATGGTGGTTAAAGTTCAGGTTACTGTCTATCTGTGTACCTAGATCTCTCACTTCTGAGTCTACTGTTAGCGTTTGTGCCATTGATATTGTAAATTGGAGGAGTGTTTGACTTGACAAAGAAAAGAATAATGCATTTTTTTTGCATTTTGTTTTAGTCCATGTTCTGGCACTAATCATTTGTCTGGTCTAGACCCTCCTGAAGGATATCTATATCATTAGGGGATTCAATGCTTGCCGCCAGCCTGCAGCCATCAGCAGAGTTTTTCATACAGAAATCTTCCACATTAGACTTGACTTCAGAGAAGTATATTCCACAGAGTGGTCCCAGCACCGAGCCCTGTGGTGCACCACTAGTAACTAATCTTTTGCTGAATTGGGATTTACCCACTTTAACCACGTGTCCTGTCCATGAGCCAACTGGCTAATCATTTGGTGACATAAATATTTATGCCATGTTTTGTGAGTTTATTTATCATACCTGGGTGGAGAATTGTGTTACATATCTTGGCCAAGTAGGCGGTATATACTGTTTTATCATCATCCATGGTCTTAGTGTCCTTCTCAAACAAATCTACCAGATTCATTCCAGCCAAATTGGGTCAGGTCCAGTGTTTGGAGGTTTCCTATGTCATTGTTTATCAGGTCCGTGATTACTGTTTCCATGGTTTACATACAAGACTAGTCAAAGTTATAGTTTTGCAATTTCCAGGGTCAGTAGATGGTCCATCCCACTTTATGCAGAGGGATGACTTTTGCTATCCTCCACTACATTAGGACAAAAGCAGTTTGGAGTCTGTGGTTAAGCGTAGGTCCTGTTGGGCCTGATATGTCCTGATTTAAGCTGTTGAAGAGGCAACCTGTTATATCATCAGGCCCCACTGAAGCTGTGTTTTTAGCATTATAAAGTGTAGTGGCAACCTGTTCTTTGGTGATAATTGGCAGTGGAGTATTGGAGGGTATTTCTTGGGGGAGGACTGGGGATGATGGGATGGCTTTTGTGTATGCCTCTGCATAGGTTTCAATGTTTTCTGGATTTGGGGGAGCTAGCTATGCCATCCCTTAATAGGGGTTAATTTACCTAGGAGAAGTTCATAAAATTTTTGAGGTTAGGTTGGGGGACTAGTTTTTCTTTAATTTCAAGGGAGACTGCTTTATGATCTGATTTTTACCAGTGAAGACATCACACAGAAAGAAAGACTATGCAATAATTAGTATATTTCATTCTAGCTATCATTTTTTAAATAAGAACTATTACTAGCAGCAATAAAATGTATTGTTATTTTCTAGCTTGATTATACATTTCTAGAATGTTAAAATAATGAGAGCTGTTTACTGATTATAGACAAGATTATAAAAGATTATATGTACATGTGTGCTAATCTGTCTAGCAAACATGTTCTGTCATGTATAAGGGTCTTAGGATTGCAAATTTGTTCCGTAACTTATCTTTCTTTCCAATTGTATCATATCAGCAAGAGGTTCAAGTGGTTTATAATCACATTTGTTGTCTGCTTCAGAGAAACTGCATCTGAGGGGGAGATGGGTAAATGTCTTATTCCAACTATGCCTTGTTTAACTTAGGGTTCATATTTTTCTGAATTTCATTTACTCATCCTTTCTGGGCAGTGATAAGTTTCACAATTTTCTAATTTTTATGTTGTAGGGCGAAAAGTCCTACAAGGCTATATATATATATATATATATATATATATATAGTATATATATATATGTGTGTGTGTGTGTGTTGTGTGTGTGTGTGTGTGTGTGTGTGTGTGTGTGTGTGTGTGTGTGTGTGTGTGTGTGTGTGCGTGTGTGCATGTGTATACACACACACACACACACACACACACACACACACACACACATACATATATATATATATATATATATATATATATATATATATATATATATATATATATATATATACTACATACACACATACATGTATACACACACAGGTGGATATATATATATATATGTATATTTGTAGAGAGAGAGGACATACATACACATGCTTATTAATGTAAAAAATAGTGTAGGAAAAGTGCTCCTAATAACTTTCTCTCCACACAAAATACCAAACGGAAAACAACCTTTCACAGCTGAAGTCAGCAAAATAAATCCACCGGTCAAAGAATAAAAACAAAATAGATTTAATGAATGCCCAAAAATTTTTTGTTAAGTGCTTTCACTCGTCACAGCGAGCTTCTTCAGAACAATTATGAAATGAAAATGTATTCAATTTATATTTAAAAATGGCGCCAGAATAGCTCATTCTTTAAAGAAACATAGTCCTTTAAATTAAGTGCATATTAAAACATTCTGCAAAATCTATGCATGTTACAATGTAAAAGACTTTATACGTATAAAAACTTAATAATGTAAAAATTCATTTAAAGACTGAATTAACAATTTAACATTAATAAAGGCTTGATCGAAAGGAAATCATTAATGCCTGGAGTTGTAGTGGCGTCAGTTAAGACCTGCCAGTACAATTCCCTATATGCTAAATAGTTTTTCACATTTCCTCCTCTAGGATTGTTTTTTACTACTTCTATTATGGCAAACTTAAATTTGTGTTCCGAACCATTTTCTACAATATGCCTGGCCAAGGCATTCTTTGTATCATTATTTTTAATGCTGTATAGATGTGAATAAATTCTTTGTCTTAGTTGTCTCTCGGTCTTCCCTATATAAAACGAGGGACAGACCGAACAAAGTGCTATGTATACCAGCATATTGGACCTGCAATTACCTTTAGGTAGATATATGTTAGTCTTGTTTGAGTTCTTCAAAATAACAGGACTAATTTCATATATGCTAGAACATTGGTTGCAAGACCCACATTTGACAGTATGTGTATCAGCTCCATTCCTGACTCTAATATTCTGTTCTAACAAGTTCTTAATATTCCTACCCATTTTATTAATAAAAATAGGGCCTGTTCCAACAATGTCAGCTACTGCCTGTTCACTTGTTAATAAATGCCAATTCCTTATCATAATACCCTTTATAATATGGCTAAATGGGCCAAATTCAATAATACAGGCTCTGTTGAATTTTTTAAAAACATTACAACTATTAGTAACTACTTTGTTTTTGTTATTATCTAACTGACTAATGGGTCTTGAAACAGAGGTATTAGGGTCATGTACATCAAATGTGCTTTTACTTCCTAACAATGATGTATATCTGTTGCCCCTTTGACTAATAACATATGTAGAAATGTTGTTCATTATTTCATTGTCATATCCCCGTTCTAAGAATAATGCTGTAATATATTCAATTTCTTTAATCATGTCTGAATAATTAGTATTCTAATAACTTTGATAATCTAGCTACTTTAGTGGAATACTTACTAGTTAATAATACAATGTTTGAAACCAAATTTTCTTCTTTTTTTTTAATGTCCAAAAATGCAGTCAGAAATGCGCCATCTTCTGAGAACAAAAAGCAAATAAAAGTTTACTTGTTTCAAACACAGGGGAAGGGACTCATGTTACGAAATTCTGTTTCATGTAAATGAAACTGTTCTTTTGGAGTATGACAAGCCTGTGACTAGAATATCTGAGTCAACGTTATATCCCTGTGTCACAATTGAATGGGGGATGTGTACCGCATTCATAGAAGAAACAGAATTACAAGCTGTTCTATGTTTTGGAAGCATGAATTCCCTTGCAAGGGTTCCCTGCTATGCAAGCATAAAATTAGTAACAAGCAGAAAAGGGAGGTAGCATATATGCATGGCATGGAAAGGAATATTCCCTCAGGCATGTAGAAAATGAAACAGTCCAAGGAAAATGTTTATATCTTGTGGCTGTAAGCCCAGATTTGACTCATAGTGTCATTTCAGAAAAACAGTTTTCCCATTTTAATGCAGTGTGGAAGACACAAGATGAAAGAATTCAATAGACAAGTGTTGCAGGCTGATAGATTTAACTATAAAAAGTAGAAAGGGATCATGATGCGGTCACTCGGTATAAGAATGGCCTGGGTGGTGTAAGACAGTGATGGTCATGCAGAGGTCCAGAATCAAAACTAGAAGGGAACTAGTATCAATGTTACTACAGAAACTAAAACAGGAACTGGCATTAATGTTACCAAGGAAACTAAAATTTGGTTTTCAGAAATCCAAAACTGTGTAACATGTCACTAAAAAGACTGAAGACTAACTTTTACAAAATTCTGAGGTAAGACTCAATACAAGACAGAAGTCTGCATAGAGATTTAGAAATATTTCAAAGAAACAAATAGGACAACAGTAGCAGAAGGTCATGTATATAATAATATTTTAAATTATGAGTAGGTTAGAAGTGAACTAGACAAAAAAATACTGAGTTATGAATTCTTTTCTGTTAGTGTCAATCAGAAAATACAAGTAAGAGCAGCTTCTGTGCACTGGTTATCTACAACCTGGGAAAGGACAAAAACCGATGGTAAATTGTGTTTTGGTAAACCCTGTGCAGAGGGAAGGTACCAACGAGGAGGAAAGAAATGAATGGGTGGTGGGTTCACTCACATTAAGCCAAGTCAGTGATCCCAAAGAATGTCATGGAGGTGGCATTGGAAAGTATTTCCATGGATATCATATATCACTTAGAAAAATATAATAAGAAGTTCTATGCTACATGTTTCCAGAAGCAGCGCCATTAGACAGAGCTAAAGGTAGTAACAGAGAGTTTGTACCCTCATTATCCACAGTGGGTAGCCCTAAATTGCTACTTAATAAAGGGCTGATCTTGTCTCCTGAGCCTGATTGACTTCTTGGAATCAGTCTCCAGAGCTGTGGACGAAGGTAAGGTGGTCCACATAGCCTATCTAGACCTCGGCAAGACCTTCAACACCATCCCCCACTCTGAAATCATAGATAAACTTACTAAGCTGGGCATTAATCTCTATGTCACTCGATGGGTTGCCAACTGGCTTACTGACAGAGCCCACACTGTAAAAGTAGCCGACTCCAAATCCATCTCCAGACCAGTGACAAGTAGAGTAACTCAGGGTTCAGTCCTGGGACCGCTCTTGTTTGGCATCTACTTCTCTGAAGTACAGGCCAACACTAAGGGACTCTGGCTAACAAAGTTTTCAGGTGACTGCAAACTGGGAGCAATTATTGAATCCCCAAATTATTTGGATATTCTACAAAAGGGCATTACAGAAACAGATGCTTGGTGCCAGAGCCATGGGCTCAAGTTCAATGCCAATAAATGTATAGTTATCCCCTTTGGGAAAAAACATGTACCTGTGAATTACTACATAGGTGGCAGTACGCTAAACACTGAAAGTGTGATAAGAGACTTAGGGACACAGGTGGACAGTGGACTCACCTTCGATAACCACATTGCCACAACAGTCAGGAAATCCTTCTATGTGGCATACCTCATCACTAAGGGCTTTTCATCCAGGAAAAAGGAGGTCATTGTCCCACTGTACTCATCCCTCTTTAGACCCATTATAGAATACAATGCCCCATTTGGTATGTACCTCTCAAGACATCTGCAACAACTACAACTAGAAAGGCCATAGAAATACCTCACTAAAAGTATCACAGGCCTAAAGCAGATGCCCTATGCTGACCATCTAAAAAACCTCCACCTATACTCTGTCACATATCGTCTACTCAGAGGCGATCTCTGCTTAACATACAAGGCCATGTCAAACACAGAGTTGTTGGACATGCTACACTTAAAGAAATCCCAATCCCTCAGAGCCACACACTCCAGGGATCTAAACCTTGTCATCTCAATGAACAAAACATGCTGGAGGGATAGGTTCCTGACCCAGAGACTCCCCAGACTCTGGAATAGACTGCTCATACATTGTCCATCTTCAATAAGAAATTATGATTGAATAGCAGACAGGAAATTCACCCCGGGGATCACGTCAGTCGCCCTGCTGGACAAAGCTCCAGGGAAGTAAATACTGTGGGAAGAAATAGCCAGGGAATTGTTATGGCTAGGCTTGTATAGGCCCTAGGGCCGATAGCCTAGGCTTGTATAGGCCCTAGGGCCAATAGCCTAATACCAACCTATGAACCCATGAACCTATAATGACCAAGGCACTCCCTTTATGTCAAAAATGTAGTACCTTTTATGCCTGTGCTTTAAATGTAGTCATTCAAAGATAAGAATCTACCTTCTGCAGACTGATGGAAATGCAATCACTTGAGGCACTCCTTAAAACGGAGAACATCGATATCTGTCCAGCAACTGAGACCTGGTTCAAGGCTCCAGAGAGCACCCCTGCACTACCAGGCTATAACTCATACCACATGTTTCGGCCATGTAACCTTGACCGAAACACCAAAGGTGGAGGTGTGCCCATATTCATTAAGGATATCCACACCTCCAGGCTAGTTGCTCAGCATAATGCATCCGAGATTATCCAAGTGCAACTAATTCTGGGCAAAACTGCAGTCCAAATTGTAGCATGCTACAGATCCCCCACCATGCCCCAGGATTTCCACTCTTCTTTTCTGGATGTGCTGGAAAATATTAGGGTTCAACCAAACATCCTAATAATGGGCGACTTCAACTATCCCACCATTAACTGGGAAAACTACTCGTGTACCAACTCCTTAGCTCAACACTTTCTGGAATTCATAAACTCCAATGCCCTGGATCAACTTACCCACACCCCCACCAGGGGCAACAATATCCTAGACCTAGTCATTACCAACATGAGTGATTGGTGTTCCACACCTGAAGTCAACTCCTCATTGGTCCAATCCAACCATAAGCTAATCACCCTTGATATCCACATCCTGTCCCCAACCCCCATTAAGGAAACCACAGTAAAAAATTTCTCCAAAGCCAACTTCATTCTTAAGTCAGAAGTGGTGAACTTCATGACACCCATGCAGATGGACAATACAGTTACAACTGCTGAATCCTACACATATAAGCACTTATACGAGTGCATGGATCGTGCTATCCCAAACAGAACCAAGATACTATCCTCCAAAAAAGGAAGCCAATCTGGTGGTCCCCTGCCATAAACAAACTGTACAACAGAAGGAAGAAACTGTTGCAAAAGAGAGTAAAATCCCATGAGTGGAGGAGCTCCCTGGTCAGCCTCAGAAAGAAGCTGAGATCCCTTATAAGATCCTCCAAAGCTAGCTATGAAAACAAAATCACCACTAATTTTAAGGACAACCACAAAATATTCTATAGATATGTCAAGAATCTCAATGGCAACAGCCAGATCTGCTCTGAGTTACAGCACAACAGCACGAAAATTACAGAACCAACTGATATTGCCAACATCCTGGCAGATAGGTTCAGTGCTATCTTTACCCCCCCCCCACCTCACCCCCTAAAGGGTCCATATCTATACAGGAAGAATGTAAAGTCCCTGTAATCACAACTAAGCAGGTAAAAGCTGCACTCTCTAAAGCCAAAAACACAGCATCTATTGGACCGGACAACATGCCAGGCTGCGTTTCACACGAACTTCAGAACGAACTGGCTCCCCACTTAAGCACCATGTTCAATAATAGCCTCATATCAGGCTTTGTGCCCACTGAATGGTGCACAGCACAGTTATCCCACTCCACAAAGGGGAAGCCACCACTGATCTAGGGAACTATCAACCTATTAGCCTGATGAGCCTGGTCTGCAAGGCCAAGGAATGTATCATCACGGAACTCATAAACAAAGACATTGGTAACCTCCAAACTCTGGATCCCACCCAGTTCGGGTTTGTGAAAGGCAGATCATGCCTCCTGAACCTGATCGACTTCTTTGAGGCAGTCACCAAAGCCATAGATGAGGGTAAGGTGGTTCACACAGCCTATCTTGACCTCGCCAAGGCTTTTGACACCATCCCCCATTATGGAATTATAGCTAAACTCACTAAACTAGGTATAAATCCCTACGTCACAAGATGGGTTGCCAACTGGCTCACTGACAGAACCCACACTGTAAAAATTACAGACTCCAAATCTGACCTCAAAGTAGTGACTAGTAGAGTAACACAGGGTTCAGTCCTGGGACCTCTCCTGTTTGGTATCTACTCCTCTGAAGTGCAGGCTAACATGGAAGGCCTCTGGCTAACAAAGTTCACAGATGACTGCAAACTAGGAGCTATAGTCAAGTCCGCAAATGATGTGGACATCCTACAGAAGGGCCTTGCTGAGACAGATACCTGGTGTCAGAGCCATGGCCTCAAGCTCAATGCCAAAAAGTGCAGTGCCATCCCCTTTGGTAAAACCTCTGTACCCATGAACTACCACATTGGCAGCAATCTACTTAACACCAAATGTGTGATAAGAGACCTTGTGACCCAGATGGACAGTAGCCTCTCCTTTGATAGTCACATCGCCACAGTAGTCAGGAAGTCCTTCTACGTGGCACACCTCATCATAAAAGGGTTTTCATCCAGGAAAAAAGAGGCCATTGTTCCCCTTTACTCGACACTCATTGACCCATTATAGAGTACAACACCCCTTTTGGAATGTACCTCACAAGACATCTGCAGCAGCTGGAAAGGCCACAGAAGTACCTCACAAAGAGGATTACTGGCCTCAATCAAATGCCCTACACTGTCCGTCTCAAAAAATTCCAGGTTTACTCCATAGCATATCGCCTACTCCGAGGTGATCTCTGCCTAACATATAAAGCTATGTAAATCCCAGAGCTGTAGGACATGTTACACCTAAAGAAATCCCAATCCCTCCGAGCTACATGCTCTAGGGACCTAAAACTTGTCACCACAATAAACAGGACATGCTGGAGGCACAGATTCCTGTCCCAGAGTCTTCCCATACTCTAGAACAGGCTACCCATCTATGTCAAGCAAAGTTCTTCATTAGCACTCTTCAAGAACTTTCTTGATGAGTGGATGGGAAATAGGAAATACACCCCAGGGATCATTTCTGTGTCTCTGCTCGACAGTGGCACAGGAAAATAACTTTCTTGGGTGGCGTAAGACATGGAACCCTGTTGGCTAGGCTTACTTAGGCCCTTGGGCCGATAGCCTAGTACCTACATATGAACCTATGAATAGAATGTCACAATAAAACACATTTAAAGGAAGGCTATTAAAATGGATGGCAAAAGGTGGGACCAGCTGCTATACTGCATACCGTCTGTAACCTGGGAAAAGTCACAAATCAGCTAGGTTTACCCCATTTATACTTCTCTGTGGTGGACACCACAGGAGTTTTGACATTCCAAAAGAATCTTGATAAGACAAGAACGTATAATTTAAAAAAATGATACAACACTAGTCACTTAGCATGACAGACTAAACTGGGTAGTAATAAATGAGCTCATGTAGAATGCCAAGTAGATGCATCAATGAGTTTATAATACAGCAATAACAATGATTAAAGAAAGCCAACTGTGGGTAAATCTTCAATATACCTCACTGCAGAGTTGGTTATTGCTATTACATAATAACATTATTTAAGAAAAAATGGCTTACGTTTCTTAAATAATGTATTTGTATGATGGCTCTATAGTATTTATCCACTTTCCTCGGATATCCTAGTGCATATTGATGTACTCCGCATTCATATGAGACTTTTGATCCCAAGTTTATGCAATAAATCAGTGCTGTGCGAGAGGTGCTGTGTATAGAAAGCAATAGAGAAAGGAAGATTTCCATTGCTTTTTTTTTTAATTTAAAAAAAAAAAAAGATACCAGGAGACTTTGAACATATTGGAGAAATGGGACATAGAAAATAAAAGGAAAATCAGGTACGTTTCTCTAGTTTTGCATAATGTACCTGCTTATCTTTTTATTTTTGTCTGACCCATCTCTTTCTCTCTTTAGTTTAAGTCTTTGGTTTTCTAAGTTTATTATTTATTATTTTTTTTAAGTGCAAGAAAAGTGAGACTTGGGTGACCAGACATTTTTACATTGTTTTTTGCTCGGATTTACAACAGGCACACTGACCAATCAGCATGCTGCATTTTGAATGTTAATGGTCACTCATTGTGCAATAAACAATATCTGATTTGAAGCATTTAAAACTGGGAGATCAGGTATAAGAGTCAGTGCCCTCACCGGCAAACACATTTCTGGCTAAGTTACAAAGATCATTTGATGTAATTGACATAGTAAATCTTTGAAAAGGAAAGACAGAGCAAATTTTTCACATCAATGCACTGAAGACAGGGGGAAGAGGTAAATGGTTATTTTGGGAGCTTTCAGGCTGGTGTTTATACAGTATTAGTCATAGGATCACTTCCTAAGGTGACGCTAAAGGAATACCTGTCAAAAGGACAGAAAGTAAGATAATTTTTCTTAAGAAGCAAAGGGATAATCTCATACAAGCCATGGAGATCTAAGCTGATGGAACACTTTGAATGAAAGTTTGACTGAGATTTTGCAGAGTACTAAAGTCATACAATGATAAGAGGAAAAGTTTTTTGCAGACTTGCTGGCTCCCATTAGCAAACAGATCTGAGGGGACAGATCAACAAAGTTGCTATATGCAGACAATGTGGCATTACAGGCCAACTCTGAGCAAGAATTTCAACAAAGGATAGAGGAATGGAATACAAAACTGAAGTCACACAGGATGAAACTAGGTATATATATGACAGTGGTAAAGGCAGCAAATTAGAGAAATCAGAAGAAGCTTAGAACTGTGATAGAAGGGAAGGCAGTGAAAAAGGTCAATAGTTTCAAGTATCTGGTAGGGGTAGTTGAGGAGAAGGGAAATCTGAACGAAGAGGTCAAAACTAGAATTAGAAGGGCTGCAGCCAATTGGCATAGAGTGTCATATGTAGTGTGTGACAGAAGAATGCCGAAGAAGCTGAAAAATAAGGTGTACAAAATATTGATGCGACCAGTACTACTGTGTGGCACAGAAACCTGAGCAGTAAAGGCAGAGCAGATGAGGAAGCTAGAAGTGATAGAAATGAAGTGCCTGAGAAGGGTGGAAAGATGCCCACTGTGAGACAGACGAAGAGATGAGGGCATAAGAGCAGAAGCCAAAGTACTTCCAACTGCAGAAAAGAGAACAGATTACTGAGGTTCAGACATATGTGCAGAAAAGCAGAAGACAATCTGGTGCAGAACATTTGGGATAGACAGGAAGAAGGTAAGAGGAAATGAGGGTGTCTAACAAAGAGGTGGCTGCGTTGTGTGAGAGATCTGTGACAGTTAGGCATGAGTGTTGAAGGAGGTAGGAGTGTGTCATTAAATCGACAGAGATGGCAAAAGTTAACATGACACCCCAAACCCCACTTAGAATTTGGGAAAAAAATGGGGATGATGATGATGATGATGAGGATGATGATGATGATTGTTGGCCCCCAGCTCTCCTGGCACATTTCCTCTTCAACCGGATATATCAGATCTGCCTTATATTGTCTGAGCAAATGGCAAGTATGTCAATGCCAAGTGAGGGGCTCAAAAATCCCAGTGTATCATCACATTGCTGCCAGGGAGTGCATTCTATTTAATTTTACATACCCCTTGCATGCTGCCATCCAATGTCCAGAGGATGATCTGCAACAGACTCCATTGTGTCTTGGTCATACACCTTTGCATGGGCCCTCCCCCAGCAGCACAAATGTCACACAAATGTCCCTAGTCTCAGACAGAGATATAATACGATGGTGCATTTGGGAGTGCACCTCCAGAGGACAGGCATGCCCATCCTCCCAGCATGTGCAATTGAGCATCTGAACTGCTAATCATACTTGGGTCACCTGGGCAGTATTTGGAACTTTATCCCCCTATGCGAATGGTGCAAGCATAGCAATGAGATAAAAAGTTTAAACGATCCCCGAACTAGTAGTAAAAAGAGAGTGACAGACTGAGTGGAGTATTTCAGATAGTGCTAGTTTTTAATCTTGAATAATGTGTTAGATTCAGTAATGACTTTAAGAAATTGACTATCATACAAGAGATTGATAACTATCTCATTCCAGAGCTGAAGAATTGATAGAGAACCTAATAAAGGCCAGATAATTAATAATCCTAGACTTGGCAAAAATGTTATTGGCAGATAACTCTTACTCCATCAGCCTTTGTTACCCTTGGCAGTGTATTATTTTACCATTTACCTAAAGTAGCATCACAGCCACCTCTCAGAGGATGTTTGATAGAACTGAGACCTCATTCCTGATGGGCTGCTGCATACCTGAATGATATGTTCATCCATTTAGAGAGCTGTGAATTTCACTTACCAAAAGAGTAGGCTGTGTTAGTATCTATAATTCAGCCAGGCACAACTGTGAATATTAAGAGAAGTAAACTCATAGAAGCCATGTATTTGGGATCCCATACAGGAAGAGTGTTAGTAAAACCAAAATTATAAAAGAAAGAAACAAAAAAAAAATAGGTTACAGAGTCCAATAAAAGACAGGAGAAAATGTTTATTTTATGATCCATATTTCATAAGATGTTTTTACCCAATGTTGCAACTATTGCCTACCCATTAAAAAATCTCACAAACGAGGACCCCTCTATCAAGTAGTGATTGTTTTTTGAGACTGAAATAAAAAACATTTTCTGATCTAAAAATAATCCTATGTTCTGTTCCAGTGTTAGTGACTTATGATTTTCTAAACAATGTTTCTTGTATTCTGATGTATCATAGGTTCATAGTTTCATAGGTTAGGACAAGGCTAACTGCTCTTGCAGGCTAAATTATGCCTAGAAAATTATCCCATTTGGTGGTTAAAATTAACCTTTTTCCTTTGGGTTTAGATTCACCAAATCCTTTTCAGGATCTATATTTATACATCACTCTAGTGATAACTATTAGATCAAAGCACAGCAGTGGTATACTCTGCTCTGTGAGATATTCCTGCCCTTCTAAACCATTCTGCCAATGTTGCAGAAGAGGTTCAGGTCCCTAGATCAAGTATTTTTTATAACAATGGACTTGTGGATGTGAAGTAAGTCCACCAGTAATGGTTGAAGGATTCCCTGTATGCTAAACAAAAGTCAACTCTTTGCAGTCTGTAAGAGACTGAATATAATAACAGGGCTTTGCGGTAATCCATGATGGACATATTGTTTAGGCCTTGTATCCTTGTTGTGAGGTATCTCTGTGGATGCTTCTGTTGTTGCATATGCCTGGATATATACATTCCAAATAGGGTCTTATACTCAGTGATTAGCCTAATGAGGGCTGAGTAAAAAACTGACATCAAAATCTTTGGATCTATAAGCAATCCCCTTAATTATCAGCTGTGCACTATAGACGTATTTCTTTATCACAGTGGATGCATGCCGGTCCATAGTAAAGCCACTTTCCACATAAGATCCCAAATCCTAAACTAATGGATCAAGTCTTAGGGATGTGTTGATAATGTGGCAATTCCTAGGGTGTAGGTGACTTTCCAAAGGTGACTATGATGCATTTTTTTTTGCATTTAGCTTTACTACACGAGTCTGGCAACTGTTATTTGTTTGGGACAAGGCTCCCTGTAAACAATACAAGTACTATGGCACTGGAACTTAAACAAATATGATGCCAGCAATACAAAAATAAAATAGTTTTATTAAAGAAATCATAGCTTAATACATAAGATTAAAGCTTTTGTCTACCTCATAGTGAACTTCTACTGATAAATTTGACATTGAATAAACTCTCTTTTATATATCCAAAAGTTGTGACCTAATTGGTCCAGCCAGCTAACACTCTCTTATGTTTCTTATGTTCACGTAGGTGTTTTACTTTTCTTTTCATGATTCAAAATACATCTAATAGATAATGGATTATCCATTATAGGCAAATGGTTTGTCCCTCTGTAAAAATCTCCAAAGATAATGTCCATAAACACAATATAACAATACTTAATACATAACAGTGAATAGTAACTCATAGTAAAATGGGAGTCCTAAGAAGCCAAAGTAAGGAATATATATATGATAAAAAATTGTATGCATGTAATCAAGATTTTACATTTTTTTCTTGGCATGTTACTTAAAACTGAACCATGATATATATATATATATATATATATATATATATATATATATATATATATATATATATATTATAAACATCATGTGTATATATACAAATTTATAAAAATAGATTAAAATCATACCTTTAATGCTTCCTAATAGTATAAATATGTAAAATATATATTAAAAGATTATTAAAATATGTAACTTAAAATAACTCCTTTAAAACCCATGAGTATGTATTATATGTAACCTGGTATATAGTAATCTACATTCCTCTTTCTGCTCGAGCGATACCATTCTGGCAGCTCTCACTAGCTGCACCTTAACCACAGATCTCTTTCGGTGATATGGAAGAATATACTGGAATGAGTGATTTTCCTATGAATCCAAGAAATATGTCTATTGTTAGGCATATCCTTTTCTAATAAAACATCTAGGTATGAAATTTTGTCTGAATCACATTCATACATAAACTCTAAAAAGTTGGCAGTATTACCTAAATAATTTATAAATAACTCTACCCCTTCCTCACAGTCTTTCCAGATGATACAGATATCATCCAGAAACCTGACATAGATTCAAATATGTTCACTAAATCGACTGTTAAATGCATGCTGCTATTCCCAATATGCCATAACTATGTTCGAAAATGCTGCTCTGTATGGGGAACCCAAAGCCACCACCCCTACTTTTCTGGAAAGAACACTTCCCTTCAAAATAAACATAATTATTAATCAATACTAATCCCAGTAGCTGTTCATATAGATTTAATGTGTCTTGTGATACTCCATTTGTAAAAATTCTATCAAGCATTTTGTACCAATTTCCAGGGGGATAACAGTATAAAGATCCTTAACATCAATAGTTAAAATGATGTCATCAGAATGGAATTCCACTTCATTCATAAGCTCTAAAAAGCTCTAGGAATCCTTACAGATTAGTTTCTGCCCTTCAACATTTCCTTGAACACACTATCAAAGAATTTGGCACAAGCAGAAGTAATTGACTTGTGTCCATCCACTATAGGACACATGGGTGTTTTTTCTTGACTTTTGTGAATGTTAGGGACC
Organism: Protopterus annectens; assembly: GCF_019279795.1. Classification (NCBI taxonomy): domain Eukaryota; kingdom Metazoa; phylum Chordata; order Ceratodontiformes; family Protopteridae; genus Protopterus; species Protopterus annectens. The sequence goes on along the minus strand of NC_056735.1, from coordinate 1,946,025,161 downwards.
CCAAATATGACGAGAGTAACAGGTGCATTTATATTCAAATAGTTAAATAAATCCAAATTAATACATTGGTCTATAAACATATCATTCAGTTGCTGATGCACACTTTTGTATGCCCCATTTAATTCATTTTTGGTTACCTCTTCATATGTATCTGTTTCTATTTCACCCAATCTATTTTTATAATCCTGTATGCCCATAATTGCCACCACACCCCCCTTATCCAGTTTCATGATTCTAACGTGCTGATGCTTGAGAAAATTGAAAAACCTTCTCTCATCATCATTCACGTTAGGGCTATATTTGAATTTCTTATTGCCATCATGTTTTGACATTCTTCTAATATCCAGTTCACATATCTTCTAGAATAAGTGGAGTAAAGGGTGAAATGGTGTGTTATATATATTTGGTATTCCAAATATATTTCTGTTAGTGTTATTATTTACCATTTCATTGTATATAAAAGTTCAACTTCCTAAGATAAGTTTTCAGATCCATAATTCTTGATGTAACATTAATATTAGGGGCAGGAGTCACGAAGCCTCCGTGTAAGAGTTACAAGGCTTACACGGAGGCTACAGTTAAACGGTGTGACGTCAGCATGCCATGCATATGCATTAGGGCATGCTGAATCACACCTAAGGTTAACACGGTCCGTGTAAGACAGTAGGGGGCGTGTCCGTAGGGCGAGCCCTGCAAACGGACACGCCCCCAGAAGAGTAAAAGTCCCGAAAGTAAACCCCACGACAGAGTCCGTGTAAATGTGAATAAACACAACACATGCCCCCACAGACTATGAACACAAAATGTATAAATGAACATGTTATATATTTTTTTATAAATTGTAAAGATGTTTGCCCGTGAGTGCGCTTGTTTGCGCGGGCGTGCCTGGCGCTTAGGCACAGTTAGCAGTCAGTGGAAAAGCATATAAGAACTAAATATGCAAAGTAAGCCAAGAAACAATAGCATAGCGGTAGAGATGTTGGCTGAAGAGAAGGCAGTCATGGTTCGAGCCCCCACAACATCAAATTTTATTTTTAGTGAAATAAGCACAAAACAATTCCCTGACATATATGTGCATATATAAAATCATATTTTATGTAAAATGTAATGAAATGGGCCAAGTATTTTGAAGAAATGTGAGATAATAAAAAAAAAAAAATGTCAGATGTGCCTATAGCTGAGCTACACTCTAACAAGTTGAGTATATCTGCCTGTATGTGAGCAGTGTTTTAACAGGTGTAAAATGAGTGCCCGTAGGTGAGTAGTGGTTTAATAGGTGTAGAAGGAGTGGCCGGGATTGAGCAGAATACCAACACGCTGAAACTGTGTGCCCATAGCTGAGCTGAGCATAATATGCGTGCTGACAGCCAAACGGCGCGTAAGCCAGCGTGACCCTTTTGCGCGGAGCTGCGCATCGTGCCAACAAGCCAACCGACGGGCAATGTTGAGCAAGCTGTATCAAAACTGCTTTTACACAGACACACCTCCTAGCCTGTGTAGACAGTCATAAAATATAAAAAGCAATGGCCAGTCTCGAACTCAGGATACCATGCACCATAGTCAAAGTACTGAACCACTAAGCCATGACAGTTGTTCTTAGAAATGCAGTAATAGCATATATATAGCAATGAATGGAAAGAGGGGCATGACAAAGCAGGTTTTCTGAAGCTGATACAATTCCAAAATGGCCAATCACAGATAAGTGTGGGAGAAACGGCATATATAAGCCCCATAGGTGGGGATACACAGCATAACTGATTGTGGATCCAACTTGCAGTTAGGATGGCAGGTGTAGGAGAGGGTAGTTGCTTCCGAGCACAGAGGTGGGGCATTGAGGAGTCCAAATATATGGTTTGGCTCCTCGTCCATGATCATGAGGCCCAACTCATGCAGGGCCAGGTCCTGTGGGGAGCATATAGGGCTGAGGCGTGGGACCAGTTGGCACATGATCTCACCAGTGCCACAGGAATACCAAGGACTGGTGAACAGGTCTGTCACCACCATGTGGACCTGAAGAGATGGAAGCAGGACCAACTGAACCGTTGGATCCAGGAGGCCTGGCAAATGCCCAACGCCCCACTACTGAGTAAGTTACATGTAATTATTTATGTAAGAAATTAACCTAGCTGATATTATGGAGATGTGTATTCCAATATTACTTTATTTATATTGCAGCTGCAGGTGTCCGTTCTGCGAACCATCGAGCCTATGCCAATAGGCTGGTGCGGTTGCACCACCAGACAGGTCAGTAATTCTCTCCCTGTAACTGTAAAAAAATATAAGTATGACAGCTTGCAAAAGAGTGCAGTGTAGTCACTTATTAATAAAAAGTGCAAGTAACAGTGTAAGAGAGTTTGCAAGTATTGTTTGATTACAAAAGTGTGATGCAGCCTGTAATCCAAAAATAAAAATGAAACAAGTCTGAAATAAAGATGTTCCACCTGTAATATAATAGTACATAACCTGCAGCAGGCTGAAAAGTACAGCTACAGAAGCTGAGTAAAACACATGTGTGAAATATATCCCTCTGTTTAAATTCTGAAACATGACACAAGTGAGACTGTTGGAAAGGATTGTTATAACTAAAAGTAAAACATGTCAATAAAGCCTAGAATTAAGTACCATCCTGAATTGTAAAAATAAAACAAGTGAGAGAGTGTGAGAAAGAGGTATGAATCCACCAATAAAGTAGTAATAACTCCTGAATAAAGTATACTGCAGTCAGTAGAGAATAAAATGAATGTAAGAGGCAGAAGCAAACAGCAACATGTGTTGAAAAAAGTACTGAAGCTGGAATGTGTGTCCCAAAATATGGATATGTTGCTCTCAGTTTGCAATATGCAGATAGTATGGCTGTATGAAATACCAAACATCCACAGTTGTCTAAAGCCATATAAAGCAAATGTAGCAGGATGATGTAGCTGAACAGAGCCAGATATGAATGTGTATGAATAAAAATGAAATGTATATTGATGTAGCAGTAACATTCCTATCACCAACATGAATAAGTTGTCACATAGGAAACTGTAGACAGACCTTTAGTGTGTATATATCTGCAGCTAGTAGAAATGTACAGCATATGTATAGTTATTTGAAGTTGTTAATGAAATTTATCTTCACCCTACCCTATAATCACAAATAATCCATTCCATGTGAAATGGATATGTGTATTCACAATTAACACCCCTGGACAATTGTCCTGTTGGTTCATACATATTTGCATGTACATTGATGCATGTGCCCTGTTCATACATCCAAACCTGATGGCCTGTTGCCATCACTCAACCCTGCATGTCGTTGGAATGTGTACTGTTGTTCAAATTATGCATGTGTTATGCTTGCTGTTCAACGGCTTGAATTTATGGGTGTTTGGTTAATGGGAATACTAATGCATGCTGTTACAACTAATTGTGAATGGTATTGCACATTACTAACCCAAACTGTCACTAAATAATGCAAAACATAGGACGACAGGGAAGGCGGGTTCCAGCGGACCCACCTCTCCCACCTCAGCTGGCGAGTGCACCTGGCAGTAGTGCCCAGGCCGGACCCTCCTCTGGTGGCCCTGTGCCACCTGCAGGTGGAAGCGCTGCAGGGGATGGGGCTCGTCCCCCCTCTGCAAGTGTGGCCGGAGGAGAACATCCACTCACCTTCCGTAGTGTCCGGACTGTGGTGTGTAGGGAGATCTGGCACGATGTGCTTGGGCCCCTAGGCCAGCTTGAGCCACAGGTGGCACAACTCACTAGTGTGCCTGCTGCCCCACCTACACAGCCCCCAGCACAGCCCCATCCTGGGCAGTGAAGGCACAGTGGCAACTGCCCATGGGTGGGGATCTCAGTTCCACTGTTGCCATCTGTGGGCTCATGTGCTCAAGATATCCAAACATCCATCCCCGTCAATTGTGTAACCCCCCCACATGTGTCATGCACCACCCCTGTATGCGTCTTGTTTGTCTTGTCTGTTAACCTCCCCTACCTACCTCCCCAGCTATACTGACTTCCCATACCTGACATACCACTCTCACCTGAAAAAAAAAAAAAAAAAGGCACTCTGTACCCACAAAAAAATTACGCCCCATACATAGCTGCCCATTTTGCACACATGTCTGCTGGACATGTAAACTGGTAATTACAATTGGCTGTACAACAAATATTATTGTTGTCCTCACACCTCTCTCAGTGGTGGAAGGTTTCAAATTTCACACCAAATTCCAAACATATGCACAGCTGTCGCTGACGAAGAAATGGACAGCTATGGGCCTTTCCTACATCCCTCCTGCAAAACTCGAGCTTGTTTTCCTACTGTCCTACCCTCTTTGTGCCCCCTTTTTCACCACTTTCCTATCTCCCCATTTTCTTTTCTTTAAATGAAAATAGCACGGGTGTGCATGAGAGTAAGCACTTGTAAGTAGTAGTAAGCAGGTGTGCGCTTCTGTGCACGAAGCTAAGCGACAGTGCGCATACGTGACCTCCGCTCAAACCAGCGCTAACCCGCTTACAACTGCTTAAAAGTACCTTAGTCACTCTGAATGACAAGGCCTGTAGTTTTCTCAGCAGCAAAATAAAATACCTCCCTCAGTCTCGAACCGAGGACCTTGGAAACACTAGTCTGCATGACTTACCACTAAGCCATGACTGCTATACAAGAACATTGTGCTGAAAGAAATATATCATAAAATAGTAGGAATTAATGTAAAGGGAATATAGCAAGTCTAGTACACAAAGCATGTCATGTATATTTACTAACAAATCTAGTGGATTTGTAAAATAGTACTGTGTGCTGAGAAAGTCATGCTAGTTGGTAGCTACTAGGTAATAATGTCACAGTAGCATTTGGCAAGCCACACACATAGAGCAGGATAAACACTGCCATAGTTGAATAGTTAAGAGATCAGACATAGCAACTGTGACTGAGTTACAGGGATGTCCCTCATGTGAAAACAAATGTCAACTGTGACCCACTGACACCCTGTCAAATGTACTAACAGTAGGCAGAAAGGTGTAACTACACATGCAATGGTAACTATGACTGAATGAAGGTATGCACCACCTGCACAGCACAAATGGTGTACTAATACATATGCTTGAAATAACCCACAGTCACAACTGCAGAATATCAGAAGATGTCATTGGAGTATCCCACTGCTATGTACCATTCCATGAGGCTGATAAAAGATGCACTGGAGAGTATCTGAGGCCTGCTCAGCAGCATGATCAAATACCCTTGTAAGTGTCAAGGCCCACACCATGGCCAGAACACATTGCATGCAGTAACACCCTACCACAACAAACACATAGGGAATCTCTGCCCAAACAGATTTAGCAAGCATTACAAGCTGTGAATGTAAATGGAAAATAGGAAAGCCATAGCAACACATTACAGGAAAGACACCTAGCAGGCATACAAGGAGTGAATGTAAAGGCCAAATATTGAAGCCATAGCAACAGATTGCAAGAGCCTCTGCTATATACCAGTTACACCACAATCCCCACAGGAAAGCACACACACCCATATACACAGTATTACTAATCGTAGGTGTCAGTTTACATACACACGGAGAAAAAGGACACTGGAGGAAGGAATACTCAGCTTACAGAACAACATGCATTGCAGTGTCTACAACACAGCCTGAAATATGAGAGACATACCAACCCTTACACTCACAGAACAGTGTCCACAGCAAACCAGCATGGTCCCCACCCTGATAATCTGAAAAGGCTACGCCTACCTAACAGACCTTTTTATAGCACAGTCCTGTAATCACAGTGAGAACTGCAATCACTACACAACAGGCTGCATGCAATTAGTAAATGCTGGCTAACAATTGGTGCAGAGGCCATCACATGGACATGTGCAGATACCTACAAAAGCATCCTGTACTCCTAGTCCACACATGCAATACTTTCATTGCACCAGTTGGAGGTAGAGAGAGAGAGAGAGAGAAAGAAAGAAAGAAAGAAAGAAAGAAAGAAAGAAAGAAAGAAAGAAAGAAAGAAAGAAAGAAAGAAAGAAAGAAAGAAAAAAAAACTGTAACAACAAAACAAAGAGGCTGACAGCAGGCCAAGTAACTGCAAGCCTACGCAAACAGCTGCAACAAACACAGGTAATGTAAAGTACTACTATAATAGTCTACATACTGTGAACCCTCCAGATGTGTTATTGGTCTGTATCTATGTATATGAAGATGTGCATAGGGCCGGGGACATACTGCAACTGTCACTGAAGGCTCTACATACATATGTATGTGAAGGTAGCTATGTGCACATAGCAATGTAGGTTGTAGTGCAATGTACAAGTAGGTTGTACAGTAATGGATGTTCAGCAGGTGTGTATACATATGTGGAACTAAAAGAGTATATATATATATATATATATATATATATATATATATATATATATATATATATATATATATAAATATATATATATATATATATATATATATATATATATATATATATATATATATATATATATATATATATATATATATATATATATATATATATATATATATATATCTATGTATATATATATATATATATATATATATATATATATATATAATATGCATATGTGTATACATAGATAGAGAGGAATGTAGAAATGCATAGACATATACAGTTTCACAGTGTCATAGTTTAGTACTAGGCTATCTGCAGACAGTGTATAGAATAGATTTATAAATGTGCGCCTCTGTATAGTAGTGACACAGTGAAGACCCCCCTACATAATAGCATTAGTTTACTGTGCCTCTGTCTAGTAGTGACACAGAGATGACCCCTGGTGTAAACCTATGATCACCCATCCACTCGTCAAGAATTCACATGAAGAGTGTCAGTGAGGGTCACTGCCTAACATGAACTGGGATCCTGTTCCACAGTATGGGAAGCCTCTTAGTGATGGATCTGTCCCTACAGTATGTCCTATTCATATGTGTGCTGAGGTTTAAATCTGTAGCTGTTGTGGTTTTGATGGATTTAGATTGTATGAGGTGGAACATGTCCATCAATACCTGATTGGACATGGCCTTGTACATCAGGCACAGATCACCCCTACGTAGGCAGTATGCTATGGAATAGAGCATGAGTTACGTTAGTCTGGCAGCATATGAAAGTTGTTGGAGACCCTTGATCCTCTTGGTGATGTACTTATGGGGTCCCCTTAGCTGTTGCAAGTGCCAGGTGAGGTACATACCAATTGGGGCATAGTACACAGTCATGGGCCTGATAAGGGAGGAGTATAGGGGTACAATGACCCCTTTTGATCTGGATGTGAATCCCTTCATGATAAGGTGGGCAAGGTAGGAAGTCTATCCAACCACTTTGGCAACGTGGGTGTCAAATGAGAGGTCAGTATCGATCAGTGTCACCAGGTCTCCAATTACTTTGTCTGTACTCAGTGGGTTACTGTCTATGTGATAATATGTGGGTACCTTGTCTGTCCAAACGGGTATGAGTATACATTACGTGGCATGCAGTTTAAGGCCATGACTCCAGCACCAGTTGTCGGTGTCCGTGAGGCCTGTCAGTAGGATGTATGTGTCAGCTGGTGTATCGACTATGGCGCCTAGTATGCAGTCAACTTTGAACATTGTCAGCCACTACCCTCCCATGTCTGCTTCCACATCTGTGAATTATATGCCGAACATGAGCGGTCCCAGGGCAGAGCCCTGTGGGACACCACATGTGATTGGCTATGAGTCTGACATGGCACCAGTGAGTTTGACTGTAGGGTTTCTATCCGTTAGCCAGTTTGCAACCCATCTTGTGGCATATGGATTTACATTTCAGCTGTTGATCATGTCTATGATGCCAGAGTGCGGTATTGTGTCGAAAGCAGTAGGCAAGTCCAGGTAGGCTGTATGGACCGCTGTGCCCTCGTCAATGGCTCTAGTGACTGATTTGAAAAGGTCAACCAGGTTCATAAGGCAGGATCTGCCCTCTACAAAGCCAAACCGGGTGGGATCAAGTGTCTAAGTCCCCAATGTCTCTGTGTATAAGTTCCATAATGATCCTTTCCATAGCGTTGCAGAACAGACTGGTTAAGCTTATGGGGCGGTATTTACCAGGGTCTGTAGAGGTGCCTCCTGTGTGGAGTGGGACTACTGTTGCTGTATGCCAGTGTCCAGGTACATATGCTGTAGTAAGGCTATGGTTGAACAGCATTTAATGTGCGTGTGTAGCTCCTCTTGGAGTTCATGTAGCATGCAACCTGCAATACCGTTGGGTCCCATTGATGCTGTGTTTGCAGCTTTGCTGAGGGTGGTTCCCAGCTGGACATCTGTGATGACAACGAGGTTACAGTCAGCTGGGATAAGTAATTCCTCATGTGGGGGTGAGGGAGGGTAGAAATCTGCACTGAACCTGTCTGCCAGAATGTTGGCATTATCTGTGTGTTCAGTGTAGCGTTTGTCACTGTGAACTAACTTTGAACATATCTGTGGGTTCCCACCCAGGTGTGTAACATAGCAGAAGAAGGCCTTGTGGTTATCTGTAGTGTCCATAGCGATGTCCCTCTCATTGTTGTCCTTGCATGTTTGTATGACAAAACGTATCTTTCGACTACTGCTGATCAGAGATGCCTTAGCTCTATGGAATTCTGTTCTGCTGTGCAGTAGCTGCCTTCTGTTGTTATACAATTTGTTCAATGCTGGGGTCCAGCAGACAGGACGCCTGCCCTTGGTGGTGAGGGTCTTGGTTTTATTTGTGATTGCATGATCCATGCATTCTTGGAGATGTCCGTAGAAAGCATATGTGAAGGTGTCTGCATTGTGGGAAGTGGTTTCCACTGGCCCAGTGGGCATTAAGGATACCAACTCAGTTATAAGAAGTGTAAAGTCGGCATGTGAGAGGTTTCCCACTGTAGTCTTTTGTGCTGTGGTGGAGGTGGGATTTGTATATCCAGGGGGATTAGTCTGTGGTCAGATGTGACTAGTGAGGGGTATACTTCCAGTGTGTAGCACATTGTCCCCATGTTTGTGATGATCAGGTCTAGTATATTATCTCCCATTGTGGGAGAGGTGACTAGCTGTTCCATTGCATTTGACTTAGTGAATTCCGGGAACCTTTGGGCTAGGGTGTTTGGGCTAGAATAATGCACCCAGTGTATGTTAGGGTAGTTGAAGTCTCCCAATATGATGGTGTGTGGTGGGACATTCATATCCTCCAATGTCTTCAGGAAGGCTGACTGTGGTTCCTGCGATTGGGAGGGTGGTCTGTAACATGCTACCAGTTGTATAGCAGGTTTGCCTATGGTTATCTGCACCTGGATGGTCTGTGATGCTTCATGTGTTGTCACTAACTTGGAGGTGTGGGTGTCCTTCATGAATATGTACATACCCCCTCCCTTTTTGTTTTGTCCCGAGTCCTGGGGCCAAAAAGCATGATACGGGGTATAGCCTGGTACCACTGGTGTGCTCTCAGGAGCCTTTAGCCAGGTTCTCAGTTACTGCACAGACATCGAGATTGGTAGAATATGTACGTACAGATATATGTAATACACACATACATATATAGATATATGTAGAGACATATACATATACAGATAAATCTGACTGACAACAGGTATGTCTGTATATGACTATCTGTCTCTCTCTGTCCCACCCCCTCTCACTCTCACTCTCCCTGTGTCTCTCTCTCACTCTCTCCCCCTCTCTCCCCACATCTATATGTATATATCTACATCTATATATACATATTTTATATACATATATACAAACATATATATATATATATATATATATATATATATATATATATATATATATATATATATATATATATACATATAGATATACATATATATATATATATATATATATATATATATATATATATATATATATATATACTGTGTGAGGCACATGTGTGCAGATGTCTTGCAACAGGTGCCTGGTGTCAACGGCATGGAGTGAACACCAGTGTGGATACTGGAGTACCATACCCCATTCAAAAACACTGACACCAGTAACCACCACATATGTGCATGCCTGCCCACCACTGCATGTGTCAGGGGGGAACAGGGGCAACAAGTGTACAATAGGCTCTACATTGATATACACAGTCCTGTAATACCTGTGCATGGAATGTGTCAGCGGACATGGTGTGTCAGCTATGGACATGTAGGTCACTGTACCCCTCCACACCCCACAATGTCCTACATGGTATGTACCTCCCATGACAGCTACAGATATGGAGAAGGACACAGACATATGCAAGTAACTGTGTCAATGCACTCAAACACAATACCTATGCAGAGTGACTGACAAGACCACAGAGCGCACACAGACTGCCTACATAGAGGTTACCACTGCTGGATATACATAGTTAGGTCACACCCATGACAGTTGTCTAACAACCATGGTAACACCTCCAACATCCACAACACAAATTACCTATGTCTGTCGTCCGTGCCACTGCAGTATAGAGCACATGGTGGAGGTACAGGACCCTACCCACAGATACGACATACCCTGTAGTAGACCACACAGAATTAAGGAGCAAGGCTCCCCATGTGTAGATGTCAGACATACCCCTGCTGAAAGTTGTGCAGATAGGTAATATGCCATATGAGTCACCCTGTGTAACTGTTTGCAAGGAGCAGGTACGATCATAACACATGTGTCACAAGGGTCAGGGTGGCATAACAGTATGCTGCTGTAGGCCCAGGGCCAAAAGCACACTATCTACCTAAGACACAATACACACCCATGAACACATTGCAAACAAAATATGTGAGGTGGAATGAGTGTGCTAGTGACTGGGTGCATGTTGTGTTCTGGTGTGATTGCTCACCATGACTGTCTGTCTGTCATGGTAGTGTGTGTCCTTGGTGTGAGGCCAAAGACAGGTGTGTGAGGTATTGCGATCAACACATACTACATTGCCATATGTTGTGCTGTGTTACCCTGTATGTCACTGTGTTGTAGGTAGGGTTATGGCAAGTAAGAGTAGTATGCATTACCAGTGAAATATGTAACATGCATTGTGTGCAGTGCATGGGCTGATAATGTTCCCCATACAGTACCTTGATACAAACCCCCAGTGTGAGGTTGTGTATTGTACCTGAAACAGTGTGTTGACTGCTGCAGTATACTAGTCTGTCATATGGAGTGTGCCAGGTACTGTTGCACAGTTGTCAGATGAGCACTGATATCTGGTCATTTACATGTGTATCCCCCAATAGACAGACAGATGCTATATATGGTGTTTAAGTTATATCACTGCAGTTGAGTATTATGTGTATTATGTGTGCCATAGTTTGCTGACAGATATTGCTGACATATTTTCCTTCTCCTTTTCAGGGATATGGTTCACCAGCGGAACCCTGTCTACTCTGCTGCAGAGGAGGAGGAGATACACCAGAGCCTGGTGTGGGATTTCACTGTACCCTTTTCCCGCACCAGCCAGAACCAGCAGGAGAGTGCTCCACTGTGGCAAGACCTGGTCCATCGGGTAAATGACATAGGCACACATAACCGGACATATGAGCAGGTACACCATCACTGCAGTGATTTAATTAGAAATGTCCGTCAGCGTGCATCGGATATCCAGAGGCAGCAGCTTGCCACAGGTGGTGGGGTGGCTAGACATCCCCCCCCACCAGACTGGAGGGACTACTCCTAAGGGTTGTGGCTCCAGCCCAACAGCAACAGCAGCAGCATACATGTGTAATGATGGAGACTGGTGCCACACAGCAGCAGGACACGGAGCGTGCAGGTAGCATGCCATGTGTATAGTTGACCGTTCTGTACACTGTTAGGTTATGCATGTGTGAGGTGTGTCCTCGTTTTGTAGCTGTAATCTTGGTAATTATTGTGCAAGAGTGATATCCTCAATATCTGCAGTACACCTGTGGAAGCTAACTGTTGCACTACTGAACTGTATCATGCCCACAGTATCAATGGCACAGTTGTGCCCACTGACAATAAATGTCTCTTTTCTGCAGGTCCCTCTGGTGTAACAGCAAGGCAGCCTATCCATGCTAGTGAGTGTTTAATACCATTACCTTCAATACTCTTGATACTAATAGTAATAATAGGCTGAAACAGTAGTGCTATGTGTTTGATTGCAGGTGTGTTTGTGTCTGTGGGTTGATATGTCATATACTGAGGTGTGTGCATGTGTGCATGTGTGCATGTGCCCATGTGTGCATGTGTGCATGTGCCCATGTGCATGTGTGCATGTGCCCATGTGTGCATGTGCCCATGTGTGCATGTGTGCATGTGGGCATGTGTGCATGTGCGCATGTGTGCATGTGTGCATCAGTGGTGACATTGTGTACACATTGTAAACTGTGTTTCTTGTCTTACTCCCACAGGTTCTGGTGCTGCTCTGCTATCGTGCAGCAGGGAACCTGAATCAGCTGCTGTGGATAGTGATAATGATGATACCTGTGTAATGGCACAGGTAGGTGTGCCAGGGTCCATCATTGGTCAGCCAATTGACACTACACAGCTGTCGACCCCATCAATGCGCACAGTCATCCTGCCAATACATCCTTTGTCACCAATGTCCCTAGGTGATGGACAGGATACAGTGGGCATTGACCAGGGTAATGTGGTACTGGTGGCACATGCATCCCCAAACAGCAGCCGTGGCCAGGGTCCTGACACGGTACCACACAGGCAGACATCCATGGGTTATCGTGGGAGCATCCGTGGGTGTACCACCCCTGTCAGCCGTGCCCACAGAGGTTTTTCAACCTCAGCTATGTTTCGGGCTGTAATGCAGGGACAGTCACGTATGGAACAGTACACCAGACAGGGTCTGAGGGAGCTGAGAGCATGTTGCACAGCCATGAGTGACAGTATGTGTGATGTTGCGGCTGCCATCCGCAACTTCACCGAGGTCATTGACAGATGTTGGGGGGACACATTAGATCTGTTCCACAACTACATGTCCATGAGCCAGGGCAATGGTGGACGGTTGAGGCATCAACGTGGCCGTATGCCAGCAACAGCAGCAGCTGGCAGCCATCGCGGATGACAACAGGCCCGCGGCCGCTCACATAGTGCCAGCAGCAGCCCCAGCAATGCTGGGTCTGTACTGTCATCAGACCACCCCAGGAGACCATCTGCACGTGGCACTGATCAGTCCCAACAGGGACCTGTCTCCAGTCACCAACCACCTGCTTCTGATGACAGTATCCAGTCTGGCTTAGTACCTGATACGGTCCATAGCATCCCTGCCAGGCACAGGTACCATGTCCATGGTCACAGACAGTGATCTGTATGACCTGGCATGTACAGTCTGTGGCTGTCCACAAACACCTGTATATGGCAGCCATGAGATGGGACTGTGTGCATTCATACACACATGCAAAGTGATAACACCTAGGGCTACTGCATACATGCACACACTGCAGCAACATTGTCCCATCTTGTACTGCTGTCCCTCACCAACACACACACACACACACACACACACACATGTCAATTGGTTGCATCAGTGGCAGACCCAGGCATACCAGGTACACACCCTGTGCATATGATGAAACTGTGCCACCTCCTGCAATCTGTAAAATCGGTGCAGGAACAGGTTAACATGGTGCTGATGCACAGGGTGACTACATAGATGTATTGTAATAGTATGATGTTGACAACAGTACAGTGTAATGATAGCATTGTGGGTATATACCAGCATGCCTGATGCAGTTACAGTATGAATGTCATTGTATTGTTTTGTACACCCATAGTAATTACCACAGTGTTCTGTCTGCACAGCTTTGCATACTGGTGGTGAGGCTGTGAAGGGATGGCCACCTACATAGGTAGCACAGGGGATACAACAATGTACATATTGATACTCAATGATGGCCATGTCAACTGTGAGGTGCATGCTGTCCACACCTGACTCTGCAATGCAGATGTTTCAGGATGTTGATATCTGTGCAGTACTACACAACAGGTTCAAGGCTCACAAGAGCACACTAGCACTGCAAGGTCACACCTCATACCATGCATGACAGCACCAAAACACAGAACTAACTATGACAGGAGGGAGAGTGTCCATACATGTCAAGGATACTGTGGTGCCAGGACAGGTAGCATACATCATACTAAGTCTGGAACTGCTGAGTGAGGGCTCAGTGTCTGTTATTTGACATGTGTATTATTACAGGTATGAGCACTTGGGTATCAGGCCAGTTATTCAACATTACGAAGGTACGTGGTCTATACACTTGTGTGGGGTGCGGCTGGACCCAGCCCGTCTGACCTGTGAATGTCTGGGTACTGGCTTATAGTGCCTGCATATATGCACTGTTATCTACTGGAAGTCATACACCATGTTTGTTGTAGCATAGTCTACATACAGGCCTGCTGACTGTAGCTTTGTTTGTATGCATGTTTGCCTGTTATGTTCCTGAAACACTGATTCCACCTGCAGTGCAGATATACAGTGCCTCTGTGGATCCCTATTGACATCTGTATTGCTTACTGTACTGATGTCCATGTGTCACTTGACAGAACGTCACTGTTTGTCCTGTTTGCATGTAGCTTGCCTGTAACACATTGCATATGACTTACCTCACATTTGCTCAAGACAGCATTCATATATGCCAGCACTAACAAATCAGGAGCACTGCACCCTCACATAGTCACCTTGAGTACCTTGTTCCCCATTGGCCCTATGTGTTGTTACTTAGTATGGGAGTCACAATGTTATGGTAGCATGTGCAAAGATCACCTGTCGATCTAGTCTCAGGTCCAGTTGGTGAATCTGTGAGTCATGTGGCAATGTTACAGCTGCCTCATGTACACAGACAACCCTCTCCCTTTCCCATACACGTACAACACATGTGAGAGATGCAACCACATAGCCAAACTGGTGTCTAAGCTCTGTTAACACAGCACTGGCATTCCCTGTCAGGTGGAGTGGGATACTACAGTGAATACAGTACCAGTCTCCCATAGACCTGCCACGACCGCAATCCAAACACAGAAACACACAGGTACATTATTGGGCTCTCAGAATAGCATCCTGCCTGAGCAGCTGACACCTGCAAAGCAGACACACAAGCAAACATTAAGCCAGAGCAGAGCACATGCAACACATAGCTCACAAAGCCTGTGTGCCAAACAGTCACAGGCCATACGGCTTGACAACACACCTGCTACAGTTGTATGAGGTACCTCTATCATCACGTACACTGAGGTCCTGCTCCCAGGCTGAACAAGGTGACGGTCACACTGAGCTGCCCGTCGGGCACTATGATCCACCACATAACACAAGCATACCGGTCACTCCAAGGAATGTAGAAGTATGACTCAGTCATTGTCTGTGCCAGTGTGTATGACCTCTGATGCACCTCCCTGGACTACATGTTAGGGGACATAGAGGGGCACTCTGAGGTTGTGGCACAGGCTGGTATGACCCTGGCCTTGAGTAGCATCTCACCCTCACCAAGAATGCTGCCACAATATGTAGACAGGATCATCAGGTTCTGCAATTAACGTATCTTTCAGTGACATTCAAAGGGGATACAATGCCTGTCAAGGTGGGATTACATGCGGGACAAGCCACATTGCTTTGCTTGGGATGGCTTGCACCTGTCACCCATGGGCCATTGTATATTGGCAGAGGCTGTTGCTACACACATAGTGCCTTTGTATGCAAGGCTGACATTACATAGCCACCTACACAGGTATCACATGGGATAGGACACTAATAGAAATGCTACTCAACTCAAGATGCATGCAGTGGAAACTGTCTTTAGCATGGGGTACAGCAATATCCGTGCAGTAACAGACTCCTGGTACAAGGCTCCCAGGTGCACACCATCAGTGCCAGGTCATTCCTGATACCATGCTTGTCATCCCCTACACATGCACCAAACCAGAACAGGGGGGATGTATCCAAAGGCACCTCAGATACATACACCCCCAGGTTGGTGGCACTGCAGAAAGCATCAGAGACTCTCCATGTGCAAAACACAGTGGGTTAGATTGCCTTCAGGTTCATAGCCTGGCACACACCACACTCCCATACCCAGGAAACCCACTTGGCCTTCCTGACAACACTGGGAATATGACGGTCTCTACACACACCATTGTATGGCTGTACTGCGACTACCCAAACATAGAGTTTGAGCATTATTCTAGCTGCAAGACCCTATCTGAAGGGTTCTTATCATTCATTCCCTGCATTGCTATGGAACAACTTGTTACCACTCCTACAAGTGGTGACAACAAGCTGCACCTGTTCATCACCAACATGTGGACTATATGCTCCAGACCAGTCATGTATTCCTCGCTGGGGGATGACACCATCTTCAAACCACACTGTATAGTCACATACCACATAAAGCCCCTGCACAGAACACCACAGTCATACAGTTGTCTGATGCATATTCCATGTATTCACATGACGCAGGCTTCGGACATAGGAACTCTTGCAGTTCACAGGTACATATGTGTAGGTAGCACACACATACATCATGTGTGCATTGACATTACTGATATAATGTATGCCATGCAATATTGGGAACAACACCCCACACACATGGACAAACTGTGTGACAAAAATACACATGGCGTTTGTAGGATACAAACCCCTGCCTAACTATGTTATGACACTTGTGAGAGACGCATTAGCAGAGCGCGCTATTTGCTTTACTGGGGGGATTGCTTTCTCCTGCTTTACTTATAGGGTGCTGACATCATCAGTGTTTAGACAGTGGAATATGCAGCATGTGTTGTGTAGTAATAGTTGGCAAAAGGGACATTTCTCATACACAAGGAATTACACACACTACTCCCCCACACACACACTGGGCGCTTGCAGGATTCAAACCACTACCTAACTATGTTATGACACTTGTGAGAGATGCATTAGCAGAGCGCGTTATTTGCATTACTGGGGGGGGGATTGTATCTCCTGCTATACTTATAGGGTGCTGACATCATCAGTGTTTAGACAGTGGAATATGCAGCATGTGTTGTGTAGTAATAGTTGCCAAAAGGGACATTTCTCATACATATGGAATTGCGCACACTACTCCCCCACACACATTCACACACACACTGGGCACTTGCAGGATTCAAACCCCTACCTAACTATGTTATGACACTTGTTAGAGACGCAGTAGCGGAGCGCACTATTCACATTACTAGGTACAGTTTCTGCTCCTGACATATGTATAGTGTGCTGACATCATTATGGATGAAGAGGTATGTACATCTGTTATTATCCATCAGTACAGGGGAGAGCATATCTATGCATTAACTTTGCACAGGCACAGTGGCCTTCTGTACTGTGGAGGCCGACGCCAAATACACTGTGGATAGCCTTCTGTATTCCTTAGGGACAACAGTCAGGTATTGCACTCTACGGCCATATGTTTACCTGTCAGATGCAAGTATCTGTTGCTCATATACTGTTTGTGGGTCTTTATTGCCATAGCCTTCCCTATCTCTATAAACAACGTGTGTACTGTGGGAGATGTTTGCATATGAGTGGGATCCAGTACTTTACTTATGTCTCTGTTGTAACTTCACTGTGTACACTGGGCAGATGTCTGTATTGTGAGAGGTTCCTGTGTTAACACATAGAAATGCCAGATATGTGTGTGCAACTGCTGAACTGTGACATGGCCTAAGTGTGTGAGCATGCCCAGTTTGCAGTTTGTATGTCTTCTTGACAGCCATGTCTCATTTATCTAAGTGTGTGAGCATGCCCAGTGTGACCTTTCCTTATGTTGGGATCTGTGGGCCACTACATTTCTGTTTGTGTGTGGATGCCATCTATATATCACATGTACAGTTGAGTGTTGGACATCAGGTTGTGTTCTTACTGCCCGACTGGTTTGTGTCTGAACTTAACAGGCAATATGCTGTGCCTGCAGGGTCGCCATGAGATAGTTTGCATACAGTTGTCATCATCCTTTCCTGCTGACCAAACAGTTGTATTGTCGTATAGTGTACTGGTGCAGAACTTTCAATGTGGTGGACAGTATAATCGGTTTAAGTCCTATCACTGCTTGTAATATTTATAGTGAGCACACCAGACTGGTTGAGGGCCAGTTGTGGAGATATGACCATGTTGCATTTTGTTCAGATATGGACAGCATAGTACATGATTGTCCAACATTTTTAATGTATTCCACAACTTGTGTGGACAGTGACAAACAATGGCCATGTGCCCTAGTCCATTTGTAATGCTAGTCAGAGAGTGTTTGTCCTTCAACACACATTTACTGGTGTTTGCCATGACATATGTCATGGTTAGTGTGCTGTGCCTCTGTCTACCCGTGACATACAGGTGATATCCAGGTTACACCTACCATCTCCCATTCTGTCATCATGATTCCTCTGGATGACAGTCACTGAGGGACTCCCTGGATATCCTGTAGTGGGAGTTTAGTCGTGAGTGGAGTGAGATTCTGGGTTATGGACCAATCGGTATAGCATGTCCTGTTTATGTCTGTGCTGGGGTTCAGGCCTGTCAGCTGCATAGGTCACCAGCATTCAGTGTTTACATGGTGCCAAATGTCCATTGATACCAGGTTGGTCATGGCTCTATACATCAGGCACAGTTTACCTCCAGCCAGGCAGTATGGCACTGTGCGGAGCTGCAGTTTCTTTACTCAGGCGACACATGGCATCTGTTACAGCTCTGCAATCCTCCTGGTGGGGTATTTGTGTGGTCTTTCCAGTTGCTGCAGGTGTCTGCTATGGTACATCCCTGAAGGGCCATTGTACACAATTGTGAGGCTGCTGATGGATGACTGGAGAGGCACATTGACCTACCCTAACCAAGCTGTGCTTACCTTCATGATTAGGTGGGTATATGGTATGTTTCTGTAACCACTACAGACACATGGTTGTCACATGGAGGATATCTATCACCTTGTGTCCCCAGGTCTCTTATTGCTCCTGATGTACATACTGGGTTAACACCTATGTGGTAATTTCTGGCCATGTACAGTGTTTCCACAGGGGTTGACTATACACTATTCTGCATTTAGCTTGTTGACATGGCTGTGGCACCACTTGTGTGTTTCTATGTGGGCCTTTTGTAGGTTGCTTGTGTCAGCTGGAGGGTCCAATATGGTGGCCAGTTTGTAGTCCTCAGCGAACCTGTTCAGACAGAGTCCTTCCATGTTGGCCTATACCTATGTGACATATATAGCATACAAGAGAGGTCCCAGGACCATACCTTGTGGGATGCCAGTTGTAACTGGTTTGCAGTCTGCCATGGCTACAGCATGTCTGCCAGGTCAGTTCTGTCCTTGAGCTGGTTTGCAACCCATCTACTTGCATAGGGGTTTATAGTTAGGCTGGTGAGCTTATCTGTACCGCCAACTAGGGTATTGCATGGAAGGGTTTAGAAAGGTCCAGATAAGCTGTGTGATCAACATTCCCCACATCAATGGGTTTGGTGCACGTTTCACGAGTCAGACATGTGTAAGGGGCAGGATCTGCCCTATGACAGCCACAATGGGTAGGGTCCAATATCTGTAGGTACCCGATCTCGTTATTCATGGGATCCATGATCATCCTCTCCATTACTTTGCCAACCTATCTATGCATTAAGGAGCCCGGCCAATACACTGTGGGGATAGCTTTCTGTATTTAGGGGGACAACAGTCCATTATTGTGCACCACGGCCATATGTTTACCTGTCAGATGCAAGTATCTGTTGCTCATACTTTGTGGGGTCTCTATTGCCATAGCCTTCCCTATCTCTATAAACAACGTGTGCACTGTGGGAGATGTTTGCATATGAGTGGGATCCAGTACTTTACTTATGTCTCTGTTGTAACTTCACTGTGTACACTGGGCAGATGTCTGTATTGTGGGAGGTTCCTGTGTTAACACATAGAAATGCCAGATATGTGTGTGCAACTGCTGAACTGTGACATGGCTGCCTGTGTGAGCATGCCCCAGCAGTTAGTTTGATGTCTGTCTGACAGCCATGTCTCATTTATCTAAGTGTGTGAGCATGCCCAGTGTGACCTTTCCTTATGTTGGGATCTGTGGACCACTACATTTTTGTTTGTGTGTGGATGCCATCTATATATCACATGTACAGTTGAGTGTCGGGGTTGAGGGGTGATAGTTTGCAGTATCCATTCAGGCACCCCCTTTGTGGTGTGGGACCACTGTTGCTGTACACTGCTCTTTGGGTGCATATCCTGTGGTAGGACTGATAGTGCGCAGTAATGATATTTGCTGTTCCATTCTTCTTACAGTACTTGTTGGACACAACCTAGGACACCATCTGGTACTATTGATGCTGTGTGCTGTGCTTTGTGGATGCTGGCTGTTACCTCAGCATCTGCAATGTCAGGGGGGGGCAGCACTCTCCTGGGATAGATATTTGGCAGTTAGGTGCTGTTGGGGAGGTTGGAAGGAATCTGTTTGGTAGGCTGTTGGCAATGTGTGTGGGTTTGGTGTATTGTTTGTGATATTAGAGTGCTGCAGAGCATATCTGTGGATTATCACCATGGTTCCTACCATCAGGTAGGACAGCAGTGTGATAATCCTTTGTGTCCTGCACAATTTGTATCATCATAGGTTCATACTAGGCTATCTGCCCTAGCCTTGTTTGAGCACGGACAGACTGTGTGTGGGTCTCAACACCCCTTGCAATGTGCATATTATGCCCACGTAGGGTTTACTTTCCTAGATGTGACACAGGGATGGCCCCCAGTGTACACCTACTATCTCCCATGCACTTCACCGGATTTCTCTTGTTGAGTTTGTGTGTGGAGCTCAGCCTATCATGGACTGGGATTCTGTTCCAGAGTGTCAGGAGCCTCTGGGTTATGGATCTGTCCCTCCAGCACATCCTATTAATCTATATGTGGAGGTTCAGATATCTCACTGTGGTGTGTCTGCTGGATTTGGGGTTTCTGCAGTGGAGCATGTCCATTCATTTGGATTGGACATGGCCTTGTACATCAGGCATACATCACCTCTGACTGTGCAGTATGCTTCTGAATTGGGCTGTGGTTTCTTCAGCCAGGCTGCAGATGTCCAATGTCTGGACCTTTTATCCTGTTGGTGGGGTACATTTGGGGTCTTTCTGACTGCTGCATGTGTAAGGTAAGGTACATTCGAACTGGGACATTGTTGTCACATATTGGCCTGATAAGGGAAGAGTATGGGGGCACAGTGACCTCTGTAGCTCTACATGTGCATCCTTTCATATTAAGGTGGGCAATATAGCAGGTGTTCCTGGCCACCTTGGCAATGTGAGTGTCACATGACAGGTTACCGTCCACTTGTATCCCTAGGTCCCTGATTACTTCTTCCATACATAATGGATTGCCACCTATGTCATACTTTGTGTGTGCCTTGTTTGGTATTTGTTGAGACATTCATACTCTGAAGTGTCTTCAGGAAGGCTGGCTGGGTTACCTGGGTTTGTGTGTGTGGTCTGTAGCAGGCTTCAAACAGGTACACAGTTTGAGACAGTGTTACTTGCTCGTGGATAGTCCATGCTGCTTCTTGCTGTGGTAATAACCTGGGGGTGTGATTATCCTTGATAATTACTGGTAGCCACACTCCTATTGTCATGTGTTCCCTGTTTTGGAGCTGTGGAGCATGGTATGAGGCATAACCTGGTAGTATTAGGGTGCTCTTCTGGGCCTTGCCCAGATTTCTGTTACAGAACACATATTACCATTCTCCATGCTGTGGTGGGTTTGGTCTGCATGCACCTTGCAGGTTAGACTTCTGGCGTTAGGTAGCATTACGTCCAGGTTATTATCCCTTGTGCTACCTATGGTGGTGGGTTTGTGTTTCCAGACTTACCTATTCCAGGCACAGTGGGGGTGACAACAGCCTTTGCCAGTATCTACATAGCCAGATGTGCTGGGTGCGTGCCATCCCTAGCAGGTGGGGCATCATGTCTTGCTCGGCATGTCAGCCCAGGCTGTCAGCCATGTGTTACCCCTTGCTAACAGCAATACCTCAGCCAATTATTGTACTTAATCTTGTTGTCTTCATAGTGTGGCATTATGCTTGGTGAGGGTGAGATGTTAGGTTGGGTCTTCATGTTTGCATATACTAGATGGTGTTACATTGCTTAACACATGGCAATCATGCCTCAGGTGGTGCTGCAGGGCTGCCTCTGTTGGATGCACATACTACACTCCCTGTACATGTTTGAGAGCAGGTTGTGTTATGTTAGGCATCCCTGTTACTATATGAGTGAGTCAGAGAGGGGTATCATTCCCAGGGTTCCTACTGAGCCAGTGTATGTGCTATGCGTTGCCTCTTTGCCAAGGCCAGGGCATACTGGGCACGCCTCCTTCTGCCTACTGGGGCAGGCTCAGGTTGTTCCTCCTCCGAGTCATGCTCTGCCTGTGATGGCCTTGGCAATGGTGGGGGGCTGTTTGTCCCGGCCCTATTCTGGTCCTGCTGCAGCTGTTTTCACAGAATCATATTATGTAGCATAGCACATACCATGACAATTTGGGTACATGTAGTTGTTGAGTACTGCAAGGCTCCACCAGATGTGTCCAGGCACCGGAACCATGACTTGAGCAGCCCAAACAGACGCTCTATTACATTACGTGTTTGTGCGTGTGCCTCATTATGGCGTTCCTGTTCAGGTGTGTGTGCATTTCTGATGGGTGTCATCAGCCATGGCTCCAGTGCATAACCTGCATCCCCCACTAGGTGACCATGTGGGATGTCCCCATTGGCAAATGTCTGGTACAGCTGAGTCAAATGCCAGATATGGGAATCATGGTAGCTCCCAGGGCAGCCAGCACACACATTCATTATTATGCCCTGGGCATCACACATGACCTGGCAGTTGATGGAGGGGAAGCCCTTGTGGTTAATGTAGGCCCTACCCCACTCACCAGCTGGTGATTTGATGCATATGTGAGTGCAGCCACTACCTCGGGGTATTCCGCTATTTGCTGGAAGAGACGCATATTGCTGGCCAATACCTCACAGGCATTGGGGAAATATACATGCTCACCGACATGTGCTGACATGGCATCCAGGAACTGGTGCAGTACCCTGGAGGCTGATGCCTGTGATATCCCCATCATATCACCAGTTGGTCTCTGGAAGGTACCTGTTGCTAGTATTCTTAGGCCAACACATACCTTGGTTTCCACTGGGATGGGTTCTCCTCTGTTGGTTCTGTGTGTGAGGTGTGGCCTGCACAGCTCTACAATTTGCTGCAGGAGGTCTCTGTCCACTCTATAGCGCTCCACTATCTCCAGCTCATGTAACCACTGGTAGGTGACCCTGGGCCTGTACACTCTTCTCCGTCTCCTCACTGTGGGTTGTCTGGCAGCATTTGCATTGTCACCACCCTCAGCAAGTCTCCTATGTCTCCTTATAACAGCTATGGCAGCCCCTAGCATGTTTGGTCTGAGTGCAGCTTTTTCAGTTTTCACTTCTAATAGCTTACTCCTGTCTTGCAGTGACTCTTGAGAGAAAAATACTGCAATGCTGTTTGCAGTGTTTTAAGTGCTGGGCTGGGCTAGTATTCTGCCTGTGTAATTGCCTGCTTCTAATTGTTTTCACCTGCTAGCTCTACCAGTATTCCCTGCTAGTTTCCTACTATTTCTTCTGCTTCCTTTTTCCTCTCTGTTTCCTCAGGGTGGAGCAGCACGCATACCAGTGAAAACACACTCACAGTGGATACCACACACGCACACATGCTTACAAGGACCAGAATCTGCTTATTCGGATTAAAACGCTCGCACACCAGCGCAAACAGGTTTACAGATCTTTAAACAGGCTCCTACATGCTTACTCTGCCTTACACGCTCGCACTCTGTCTTACTCGCGGCTCCCAGCGCGCACACACATGCATGCATGTACAGCAAGAAACTTTGGTGTTGACCACAGTGTACACCTTCCATTTCTTGACTTTCCCATGCTTATCTGTTGACACTCCTCTTTTTCTGCTGTGTGACTGACATCTTTCACATACCACTTTGCTCCAATGAGCTTGACTTCTTCCTGACATTCCCCCCCTGTGATGTCATCTATCTCCTACTCTGTTACTCCCCCTTATCTAACTCTTACACTGCACGGAATGTGCTCATTTGCTATGTGACAGTGTGATTCACTATCCTACCACTCATTTACATAGGATTGCCTACTAATGCTTAGTTACATGTCTTACACTCAGCTTCTCCCCTTAGCAACCACTAGACGGTGGCCATGTTGTTTTTGGTCTGCTAGTCCCTGCATTGCAAATCCATGCATTACATAAAACCCACATCTGTGGGTTTCAAACCTTTATTTTTCTGTTTTATATAATGCAGCCCGTTTGCGCGGGGCTGCGCTGCATTTAAACCTCGCCAATCTCCGAAAAAAAAAATATTTTATTTCATGTCTGCATCGGGTTACCATGCCAATGTCCACATATTTGGCCATTGGCATGCTGACTGCAACATTTGCACACTTTATTTGGAGCTGTCATGGCTCTGTTGTGTTATTTGCAGTAACGTACTCAGTTGTCAACTGAGTACATTTCTGCACCTAACACGACTCTTACATGGGCTGGTTTCAGCTTTGTGGATCGCTAATCTACCTCATTTGCATGCCTTTTGGCTGCAAGTGAGGTGATTAGCATATCCACACCCTGCCCATGTAAGAGTCATTTTAGCTGTCTCTTACATGGGATTTCGGGCTGTTCCTGGATCGCGATGACTGCATGGAGTCTTACACGACTCTTAGACTCCGTGCAAGCCATCGTGAATCCTGCCCTAGGTGTTGGCACAGATCTCATTCCTTTAAATAAAATGTCCACTATTGGGGTCTCTGCAGAAATGACAGAAAAATTAAACACCTTGAAATCTTCTTCACTGTTTATAACAATGGTGCACATGATGTTATTTGAAGATTGTATTCCTTCTCTTGATTCAGGGCCCACAGGGATACTATTTTGCCCTGTTCTGGTATCCCCATGTTGGTTGGTTCTGGTATGGAGTTCAAGTTCCCAGTTGCGGCAGTCATTGGTTGCCCCTTATGAGTAGATGAAAATCCTGAAAACACTATTGGCTGTTCTGTGGTAATTTGTTGGTTTGGACAATTTAAAAGGTGGAACTTCATTCTGGTCAGCCCCCATGTTGGTTGTTTCTGGTATGGGGTTTGGGTTCCCAGTTGTGGCCATCACTGGTTGCCTCTTATGAGTGCATGAAAATCCTGGAATCACTATCGGTTGTTCTGTGGTAATTTGTTGGTTCTAACCATTTCAAAGGTGGAACTTCATTCTGGTCAGCTATTGGGGTAGAATTTTTAAGATATTGCTGTGTAGTATACCCTGTACTACAAGTCTGATTATTTATAAAAAAAATGTGTATATTTATTCATGTTGGCAGTGTCAGAGTTCTGGTACTTTCTGTCTTATGCCTGTGAACTAGGGGGGTGAGATAAGCCACTCTACTGGCATAGTCATTCAAATCCATCTCTAATTTCTTAATTTTAGTTGTTCAATTGCTACATATTGGATTCAATGCTGTTAAAGATACATAATAGCTCATATTTAAATTGTTCGTATTGTTGGTCTTACCTGATTAGACTATCTAAGATACTCTGTTCAGCATTACGTTTGTCTAAAATGCTCTGATTATGTTTCATTAGGACTTCTAAAAGATCAAACCCATGTTTATCAAACAGGTTTAATAGTTCTAAATGCAAAAGTGAATTTTCATCTAAACCTGTTGGATACTTCCAAAGTCTTAAGCCTTTGTTTACAACTTTGTTCTTAATGTATTTGCAAAAATACCCATTTCCTAGTTTCAATGAAATTTGTGGCTTAGCGGTATTCACATTAAACTTATTTCTGCCCTGTAAACATTGGTTGGTGCCTTATCTGATTAACAATCTTCTGTTGTGTAATGGTTGAGATCGCACTTTTATTTTGCTTGTAAAACCAGCACACCACCCTCACCAGTCCTAGGATACTCAGTAAACTATTAGCATCCACATTCATGAATCCTCCTTCCCTTTGAGTTACTCCTTCATGTGAAAGATTATTGACTTTCTGGAAGGTCACATTTCCAAGTACTGCTACATCTATTGCTTGACCCCTGTTTTCAGTTATAGCATCAACTTTCTGCAAGATTTGCTGGGTGAGGGTGTAAGGTTGCCTAAAGTCTGTCCAATTCCTCATTCGCTGCTTGAGAATACAAGGTAGGTGAAGCAGCATCAGATTCAATTGCCATAGTTTGCACAAATGGAAAGATGAAATACAGCAAAAATGTGCACAAAAACATCGTTGCCAAACTATAGAAGTACAATGGTACTGGAGCTTAAACAAATATGATGCCACCAATACAAAAATAAAATAGTTTTATTAAATAAATCACTGATTAACACATAAGATTAGCACTTTCATTCACTTGATAGTGAACTTCTACAGATTAATTTTACATCGAATAACCTCTCATTTACATATCCCAAAGTTGTGACCTAACTGTTCCAGCCAGCCAATACCCTCTTATGTTTCCTATGTTCACGGAGTTTTTTTGTCTTTTCATGATTCAGAATACATCTAATAAGCAAGCAGATTGTTCTTCTGTAAAATCTCCAAATATAATGTCCACAAACACAATATAATAATACATAATACACAACAGTCAATGGTTACTCATAGTAAAATGGGAGTCCTAAGAAACAAAAATATGTATCAATCTATCTATCTATATATATATATATATATATATATATATATATATATATATATATATATATATATATGATAAAACATGGTATGTATGTTATCCAGATTTTAAAATTTTTCCTTGGCATGTTACTAAAGATTGAACCATCAAATATACATATTATAAACATCAAGTGTTTTTATGTATGAATTTTTAAAAATCTATTAAAAGCATACCTTAAATGCTTCCTAATAGTATAAATATGTAAAATATATATTAAAAGATGTATAAAATGTGTAAGTTGAAATAACTCATTTAAAAGCCATGAATATGTATTATATGTAACCTAGTATACCCACAATATAATACATATATCCAGAGCTGATCGAAATCCAAATTACCTAGCCCATGCTTTTTACTTCAAAAGGCAATTAATCAAACACACATTGTTAATACCTGGCCATGAGCATGCATCCAGTAAGATGTGCCATACAAGCTGTCTTATATACCCTTTACTGCAGGGGCGGCTCATGCTATAGGACTGTGGGACTGCAGCCTCCCAGCTGTAAAAAGAAGAAAAAAACAAAAATAATTGTGAGTCCTGGAACTGTAGAAGAAGAAAAGAAAAAAAATTGCATGTCCCAGAACTCCGCGCATGCATGCTTGGAGTTCCTGGAAATCAACAGATCTCTAGACTGATGTGTCGGCAGTCTATGCGGTGATGACCGCATAGAATAGAAGAACTCCGGACTGCATCATCTGCAGGCTGGAGCAAACTCTCACGGGGAAACCAGCCTGGAGGACAGCTGCACCTATGGGAAACCAGCTGTTAGCTTACACGGGACTCAGAAAATGGATACTGGATGAAGAAGAACTTGAACACTCAACTTAAGTTGGGTACGTGTGTGTGTGTGTGTGTGTGTGTGTGTGTGTGTGTGTGTGTGTGTGTGTGTGTGTGTGTGTGTGTGTGGAAAATGCCCCAGTTGCTGGTGGGCTTGAACCCTGTACCTTGGGTATAGGTGGCAGGAGCCTGAATTCCCTACCAACCACCATTTGCAAAACATTTGCAGATTTTTGCCTGATATTTGTTCTGTTCTGTTCCTCATACAATCTGTGGTTTCTGTATATTTTTTTCCTTGCACATTTAGTAGTGCAGTGGTGCAGTGGTATCAATGTTGCCTACAGCTACAGGTTCACTGGTTTGATTCTTGGCTGGGGTGCCTTCTGTGTGGAGTCTGCATGTCCTCCCCTTGTTTGTGTGGGTTTTCTCTGGTGTCTTTCCATCTTACAAAGACATGTGTCTAGAGTGTTTCTCCCTGGGCCTGTGCTGAAAATTGGCTTTTGTTCCAAGTCAGACTTTCCTGGTTCATCATCATCATCATCTTCTTCTGACTGTTCACATTAGGGGAAACCACAGCAGATCATCTGTTTCCATTTCTTCCTGTCGTCTGTGTCTTGCTCTGTCAGACCAACCACCTGCATGTCCTCTCTCCCCACATCCATGAACCTTCTCTTAGGCCTTCCTCTTTTCCAGTTACCTGGTAGCTTCATCATTAGCATATTTTTCCCAATATACTCAGCATCCCTCCTCAGCACATGTTCAAACCAATGTAATCATGCCTCTCTGGCTTTGTTTCCAAACCTTCCAACCTGGGATGACCCTCTAATATACTTATTCCTAATCCTGTCCACCCTTGTCACACCCAGTGCAAATCTTAACATCTTTAACTCTGCCACATCCAGCTCTATCTCCTGCCTTTTTGTCAATGCCACTGTCTCCAACCCATATAACATAGCTGATCTCACTACCCTCTTGTAGACCTTCCCTTTCACTCTTACTGGTACTTGTCTGTCACAAATCACTCCTGACACTCTTCTCCAACCACTCCATCCTGCCTGTACTCTCTTCTTCACCTCTCTTCCACACTTACCATTACTCTGAACTATTCATACCAAGTATTTAAACTCACCCACCTTTGCCACCTCTACTCCTTGCATCCTCACCATTCCTCTATCCTCCCTCTCATTCACACACATATATTCTGTCTTAGTCCTGCTGACCTTCATTCCTCTTCTCTCTAGAGCATATCTCCATCTCTCCAGGGTCTCCTCCACCTGAACCCTACTCTCTCTACAGATCACAATGTCATATGCAAACATCATAGTCTATGGGGACTCCTGTCTGATCTCGTCTGTTAACCTGTCCATCACCATTGCAAATAAGAAAGGGTTCAGAGTTGATCCTTGATGTAATTTCACCTCCACCTTAAATGCATCCGTCACTACCACTGCAGACCTCAAAACTGTCACATTACCCTCGTACATATCCTGTACCACTCTTACATACTTCTCTGACACTCCCAACTTCCTAATACAATACCACAACTCTTCTCTAGGCACCCTGTCATAGCTTTCTCTACGTCTAAAAAAAACACAATGCATCTCCTTCTGACCTTCTCTGTACTTCTCCATCAACACTCTCAGAGCAAACATTGCATCTGTAGTTCTCCTTCCTAGCATAAAACCATACTGCTGATCCATAATCATCACTAACCTAACTTCCACTACTCTTTCCCATAACTTCATGCTGTGACTGATCAATTTAATCCATCTGTAGTTACTACAGCTCTGCACATCACCCCTATTCTTAAAAATCGGTACCAAAACACTGTTTCTCCATTCCTCAGGCATCCTTTCACTTTCCAGGATTTCATTAAACAATCTGGTTAGAAACTCCATTGCCATTTCACCTAAACACCTACATGCTTCCACAGGTATGTCATCTGGACCAACAGCCTTTCCATTCTTCATCCTCTTCATAGCTATACTTACTTCCTCCTTGCTAATCTATTGCACTTCACGATTCACTATCCCCATATCATCCAACCTTCTCTCCCTCTCATTCTCTTCATTCATCAACTGCTCAAAGTACTCCTTC
Organism: Protopterus annectens; assembly: GCF_019279795.1. NCBI lineage: Eukaryota > Metazoa > Chordata > Ceratodontiformes > Protopteridae > Protopterus > Protopterus annectens. The sequence goes on along the minus strand of NC_056735.1, from coordinate 1,945,995,631 downwards.
CATCTGCTCAACACACTCTCCTTGCTTGTGAGTATGTTTCCCTCATTATCCTTTATCACCTTTACCTGCTGCACATCTTTCCTGGGTACAAATGTTAAATAAATAAAAATGACAGGCATTTGAATTTCAGTCTTCATATTCTTCAAAAAGTACATGGTAACACAAAACCTTTTATTCTAGCAATTTTCTAAGTTTATAAGATGGATATTTGAAAGTTGTCCCTATTTTTGGGACTGTACTCCCCCATTATTGACTTCATCCAGGATTTTTGTGCTATGGTTGACAGCTATGGTGAGAACTGAATTCAGTGAATATGTTTGGGGGCTGTATTCCCCCATTATTGGCATTGTTCAAGTGTTTTGTGCTAAAAGGTTGACAGCTATGGTGAGAACTGAATTCACTAAATGGTAGCCATTTAAGTTTCAGTCTTCCTCTCTTTCACAAAACAGCTAATTTGGCATAGTGGTATGTTGGTCTGACTGTTTTGCACAGGGTCCTGGGTTCAAGACTTGGCAGTGAAATGTATGGCGGTAACACAGCATTTTATTCTAGCAACTTTCCAACATTATAAAAGCAATGCTAAAAATGTATCCCTGGTTTGGGGGCTTTTGCCCCCCAATAAATGTTGGCTTTTTCAAGATTTCTTGTTCTGCAAAGTTCAAAGATACAGGTACTATACTTGTTTTTAATGCAGAAGGCTGTGGGTTCGTCTCCCACAGTAGGTAGATGCATTGCTGATACTGTAGTATGTTGTAAAAGGGGCGGATGCTGCAGTCATTTTTGGTGAAGATACCTAGTAACTATGAACCTGTTATCAGTTTGCCATCAATTCTCTATTGCAATATTACTAGCATTTTTTTCCTCAAGGGCAAAAGGCACTTTATTAGTAGATGAAACAATGAAATGTAAAGTTGATTGCTAGCAGCAACTTCTTCATTAGTTACAGATCTCTTTTGATGACTTTTACTTCTTCAAAGATTGTGCATATTTTCTGATACTGGTAGACTGTAGACATTTGAGTAGGCTTTTACGATGGAAATGTTCTGAACTGGGCAGTTTTTTCATTATTGGTGCATGCATTTTGTTTCATTGTTTACTGGAAAAATGTTCAAAACAATAAATTTAAAATGCCCTCTGACAATTGTACGGTATTGTACAGGGGTATAATTTAATACAATCAGGAAGGTGTATCAAAGACCATGTGTATGTCTCATGTGAAAGGGGCCAATGATTTGATAACAGCCCAACGTTAATCTTTATCTGCCACTAGCAAAATGTATTTTCTTTGAATGTGGGTTTCAATGCTGTTTCAATGAATGTGAGTTTCAAGGGCAGATACGTTTTAATGCTAAGTCAATTTTCATTGTGAGACTGCATTGCTTTGTTTAGCAGATATATATATCTTAGTGTTTGTGCTGTAAAATGCAAATTAAAACTTAAAAAAAAATCCAAATCATCTCAGAAGTAAAGCAGTATGCACACTACAGTGTTTATGGTAAATGGGGAAAAATAACCAAGGAATGGGACATTGGAATGGCTGCAGTGGGGAGGCTCCATTCGACCATGATTTTGTGAGGGAGGAAGGGCAGCAAACTCAAAGACAGCCCTGGCTGAACTATACCTCTCAACTGTCCAGATTTTTGCAGAATGAATAGATTTTTGCTTCTTATTTTTGGTTTGTCCCTGAAAAAAAATGTGGTTTTCTGGCAAATCATTTAGGAATGAAGCCACTAAATAATGACAGACATTGAGTTTCAGATGTCATAACCTTCAGAAAAATACATGCTAAAGCAAGACCTGTTATTCTATCAACTGTCTTAAATTTATAGAAGAGCAATTTTTAGTACTGTTTGTATGTTCCCCCAATATATTTGGCCTTGTCCAGATTTCCTGCATTATGAGGTTGAGAGGTACGTGCAAATAAATTGCTTTATAGAAAGTGGCATATACAAACCTCTCAACTGTCCCAATTTTGGGTCAAAATGTTGCTCTCCCCTTAATAATCCCTCCAAAAAATGGCAATTTTGGAAGAAAACATGGAGGGTTTACAATTATAAATAACTGTAATGATCAGAGTTAAAGATTACTTTTATTTCAGAAATGCATGTAGATTATCTTATTTTGTCAGCTGCTCAAGTTAATATTAAAAAATTAAAATGGTGTCTCTTCTTTGACAGGTTCCCAGCTGTATTGTGTGGCAATTTTGTATTTTTGCATCACATTTTTTATCCTTTTTTCATAATATTGTGGTTTTCTGGCAAATTAGTGGCAAATCTTTTAAGATTGAAGCTAGAAAATAATGGCAGACATTTAAGTTTCAGATTTCATACCCTTCAGAAAATTCATACTAATGCAAGACCTACTACTATTCTATTATCTTTCTAAGTTTATAAGAGCAATATTTAAAAAGTGCCCTTATTTTTGGACCTGTGTCCCAATTCTATGTATGGCTTTGTCCAGATTTCTTGCTCTGAGGTTGAGAGGTATGAGTGTCAGAGCCATCACTGTCAGCCAGAGACATTTCAAATTGTGACATACTTGTTGCACCCCACTCCCCCATGTAGTGACTCTGGATGTGTCCAATCAAGACAAGGAGCAGCTATGCAGTGTAAGTGTGCAGAGTATTCCCCCATCCATGGTAGACACAAGTATGACAGTGGCTTTTCATCTGTCCTTGATTTTGCAGAATATTCTGATTTTCTGTCTTATTTTTATACTGTTGATTTATGCTTTTTATTATTCATAAATGCATGCTGTCGCAGTTCCCTGTTGCTCTGTGTTTAAGTTGCAATACTTTATTGACTATCAGGTAAGCTTGTTGGAGATGATAAGATGCAAGTAAGCTTTAATAAACATACTGTTAAATAATTACCAACATTGAAAGCCTTTTTGTTTTTGCCATGCAGATAATATTTACAGCTAGATAATGTATAAGCCTTAGGTATTGAAATGCATATGACAGTACATGTAATAAAGGACAGGATTACAGCATTTTCAGAAGCTCATTATATTTGTTGGAGACTTGCAGTCATCTTTGCAGGCTTTACCTGTAAACTAAACTGCAAATCTATGTTGTGTGGTCCATAACCTGTGCAGTAATCCTTTAAGCAATTTATTGCTGTTAATTTTTTACTTTGATCATGTCTTCCCCATGAAACAAGTAGATAGTTGTTGTCAGGCAGAAGGGCTTTTTTGGATAAGAAACATTTTTACAACTGTGGGTATCACAGAGATTGCTACTTTCAGCATGTTACTTGGTAATTTTATAAAGCTGAATATAAATTATAATTAGAACTGCAGTGCAAGGAGAAGTGGTTTGAGTTGAGTGCTGTTGTTTTTTTTTACTTGATTTTGACTGGCACTCCAGTAATGTATTTAAAAAGTAATTTATTTATTCATACCTCACAACTTTTTTGTTTCTATCTAGATATTAAGTAAGCTGTCATGTAGCCAATGCATTGAAATATTTTTTCTTCTACACTTCATTTTGTCTTGATTGGACTCTCGTAATGACGGTTTGACACCCAGGGTAGCGTATCTAATTAAAGTTCCATTTGTTGTGGTTTTGAACATAGCTCCACCACTTTCTAGTTGGCTGCACCCCTTCCCATTGGCCCCACCCATTCAGCTGTCTCATGCAGCCCCCCTTTAATTTGAAGTTACCAGCTGCCACTGCTACTGGTGTTTCACATGTAAGTATATACAGAATTAACTGTAAATTATTGAAAAGCCAAAACATCGAGTTGCAAAACAGTGAGAAAGAAATTATGAAAGTTTACATTAACGAACATCCAGATTATTTTACGTTTTCACTGCAAAATAAGCAAGTTGGCCAGTATGGTGAAATTTGCCCTTTTCTACACTGTAGTTTGATCATGGAGCTGATATATTTAATTGGGTGGGGTGTTGGGGACACAGCCCACCACTTGGGGGGTTATTTGCTTCATTTTTTTTTAAGTTTTGTTTGCCGATTGTTTACTTACCAGGGAAAATTAACAATGATATGGATGTTCGTGAATGTTAATTTTCATTGTTTCTGATTTGGCACTGTGCAACTCAGTGTTATGGTAATTCATTATTTTGACATAGATCCATATGTACATCCCTGTCTCTCTCTCTCTCTCTCTAGATATATATATATATATATATATATATATATATATATATATATATATATATATATATATATATATATATATATATATATATAGATATATATATATATAATGCACATATATATATATATATATATGGATTCACTTCATAGGTTCATAGGTTCATAGGTTCATACTAGGCTATCTGCCCAAGGGCATTTATAAGCCTAGCCCATAGTTATTTGGCTTTCGCCACCCCTTTAGTTTGAATAAAACTATGCCTATTATTTTGCTGTGCCTCTGTCAAGCAGTGACACTGAAGTAATCCCTGGGGTATATCTGCGATCCCCATCCATTGGTCAAGATTCCTCTTGAACAAGGCCAGAGGTGCTCTGCCTCACATGTACCGGGATTTTGTTCCACAGCATAGGGAGTCTCTGGGTGATGAATCTGTCCCTCCAGCATGTTCTATTAATAACCGTGTCAAGGTTTAAGTCTCCCGCCCTTGTGGTTCTGAGGGATCTAGATTTTTTGAGGAGAAGCATATTCATCAAATCAGGGTTTGACATGTCCTTATATGTCAGGCACAGGTCACCTCTGAGCAAGCGTATGAGACTGAATAGAGCTGGAGTTCTTTCAGTCGGGCAGCATAAGACATATTTTTGAGACCCTTTATCCTTTTGGTGAGGAACTTTTGGGGCCTTTCCAGCTGCTGCAGGTGTCTGGTCAGATACATTCCAAATGGGGCATTGTACTCAATCATAGGTCTAATGAGTGATGAGTACAGGGGGCGATGACCTCCCTTGATCTAGATGTGAATCCCTTCATGATCAGGTGGGCAATGTAGAAGGTTTTCCTAACTACTTTAGCAACATGAGTGTCAAACGAAAGGCTACTGTCAACCTGGGACCCCAGATCCCTGATGACTTCTTCTGTGCTCAGTGGATTGCCACCTATATGGTAGCTAGGGGTAACCTTGTTTTTCCGAAGGGTATGACTATGCATTTCTTGGCATTTAACTTTAGGCCATGGCTCTGGCACCAGTTATCCGTTTCTGTGAGGCCCTTCTGAAGGATATCTATGTCAGATGTGTTTTCGACTATGGCACCCAGTTTGCAGTCATCTGCAAACTTTGTCAGCCATAACCCTCCTGTGTTTGCTTGTACTTCAGAAAAGTAGATGCCGAACAAGAGTGGACCCAGGACTGAGCCCTGTGGGACACCACTTGTGACAGGCTTTGAGTCTGACATGGCTCCAGCAACTCTGACCCTGTGGGTTCTGTCACTTAGCCAGTTTGCAACCCATCTTGTGATGTATGGGTTTACATTCAAGCTGATGAGTTTTTGATGATACCTGAGTGGGTATTGTGTCGAAGGCCTTTGCCAGGTCAAGGTAGGCTGTATGGACTGCCTTTCCTCATCAATGGCCTTGGTGACTGTCTCAAAAAGTCAACCAAGTTTAAAAGGCATGATCTGCCTTTGACAAAGCCAAACTGGGTTGGATCCAAAGTCTGCAAGTTCCCTATGTCTTTATTTATGAGTTCCATTATGATCCTCTCCATGGCTTTGCAGATAAGGCTTGTCAAGCTAATGGGACGGTAATTTCCAGGGTCGGTGGAGGCACCACCCTTGTGAAGTGGGACCACAGTCGCTGCGGCGCCACTCCTTGGGTACGTATCCTGAGGTGAGGCTAAGATTAAACAGCTGTCCTAACTACGGTTTAATTCCTCATTGAGTTCATGGAGCACACAGCCGGGGACACCATCCGGTCCCATGGATGCTGTGTTTTTTGCTTTGGAGAGAGCAGTTCTCACCTGGGCGTTGGAGATGTTTGGGGGGCTACAATCCTCTGGTATAGATATCTCTCCTTTTGGGGGGGGGGGAGGGGAGAAGTTTGCACTGAACCTGTCAGCCAGTATGTTGGCAATGTGTGTAGGTTCAGTAATCTTCATATCATTTTGAACTAATTCTGAGCATATCTGGGAGTTTCCTCCTAGGTTTCTAACATAGCTAAAGAAGGCCTTATGATTGTCTTTTGAATCCTTGGCGATTTTTCTCTCAAAATTTGCCTTGGATGATTTTATGAGAGCTCTTAGTTTTTACTTATAATGATCAAGGGTGTCTTACCTTTCAAGGATTTTGCTCTATCTTGTAGTAGCTTCCTCCTTTGTTGTAGAGCTTGTTTAAGGCTGGGGTCCACCAGACTGGACGCTTGCCTTTGGTACAAAGAGTCTTAGTTTTGTTTGGGATTGCCTGATCCATGCAGTCCTGTAGGTGCTGGTAGAAGGCATTTGTAAGTGATTCAGCGGTTTGAGTAATGTTTACCACTGGCAGCTCAGGGGCTTAAAGGGAGACCCCATTATTTTTTAGAAGTGGAAGTCGGCTTTGAGAAGTTTTTCACTGTGGTCTTTTTGTTTCAGGTGGGGATGGGATGAGGACCTCCATAGAGATTAATTTATGATCTGATCTCACCAGTGAGGGGTATACTTCGTGTTGAACATTGTGATCCCATGTTCGTGATGATGAGATCAAGTATGTTTTCTCCTCTTGTGGGGATGGTGACTAGTTGTTCCATGGCATTTGAGTTTATGAACTCCAGGAACCTTTGGGCTAGAGTGTTTGGGCTTGAGTAGTGTTCCCAGTCTATATTACGGTAGTTGAAGTCACCTAGTATGATGGTGTTTGAGATACATTTCTCCATTGTTTTCAGGAAGGCCATGTGAGGTTCCTGAGTTTGAGAGGGTGGCCTGTAACATGCTACAAATTGCAGAGCAGTCTTGCCTATGGTTAATTGCACCTGGATGGTCTCCGATGCATCGTTTACCAACCTTGAGGTGTGGGTGTCCTTATGAATACGGACACCCCCTCCTTTCTTGGTGTTGTCCGGATTTTGGGGCCGGAATGCATGATATGAGGTGAAACCTGCTAGTGCTGGGGTGCTCTCAGGAGCCTTGAAGCAGGTTTCTGTCACAGCACAGACATCAATGTTCTCCATACTGAGAATGGCCTCGAGTGCGTGCATCTTGAGATTGAGACTTCTGGCATTGAGCAGCATTACCCTTAGTTTTTTTACTTTTTTGTGTTCTAGGGTGGTAGGTTTAGAATTTGAGCCTTGCCTAAAAAAGGCACTATGGGGGAGGCAAGAGCCTTTGCCAATATCCAGAAGCCTAGGGGTGACAGGTGCAAGCCGTCCCTTGCGAAGCATTGAAACATTGAAACTTCAAAATACTGAAACTCAAAATACTGAAACCAAAATACTGAAAGCTCAAAATACTGAATACTCAAAATACTGAAACTCAAAATACTGAAAACACATATTATGCGTAAACTCAGCTTAAACAACATGTATCATAACGATTTCTACCAAATATATGCAGGGGGGCAAGCCCCTGCACCCCATGTGGTTGCGCCACACCCCCTGATAATTAAATATATCAACTCCAAGATTGCACATAGTGTAGTTAAGTGCAATCTTGGAGTAGATATATATAATTAGCAGGGGGTGCGGGGGGTGCAGGGGGGCTTGCCCCCCTGCATATATTTACGCATAATATGTGTTTTCAGTATTTTGAGTTTCAGTATTTTGAGTATTCAGTATTTTGAGCTTTCAGTATTTTGGTCTTCAGTATTATGAAGTTTTGTCATTTTCAGTATTATGAAGTTTCAGTGTTATGAAGTGAATCCATTTATCTATATATATATGTATGTATATATATATGTATATATATATATATATATATATATATATATATATATGTCTGTGTGTGTGTGTGTGTGTGTGTGTGTGTGTGTGCATGTGTGTGTGTGTGTGTGTGTGTGTGTGTGTGTGTGTGTGTGTGTGTGTGTGTGTGTGTGTGTGTGTGTGTGCATATATACCTATGTATACACACACACATATATATATATATATATATATATATATATATATATATATATATATATATAAAAATATATATACACACACACACACGCACACAAACGCACGCAGACATGCACGCACACACGCACAGACACACGCACATGCACACACACACACATACACACACAGCCATATATAAAGAGAGAAAGTGAAAGAGAGATAGATGTGTGTGTGTATATCTCTATATCCATATCTCTGTCTCTGTCTCTCTCTCTATATATATATATATATATATATATATATATATATATATATATATATATATATATATATATATATATATTAGATATAGATATAGCTATAGAGCTACATAAATTAATCCAGCAGTACTGATGTCAGCATACATAATGCCAAATCAAATTGATGAACATTACGCATGTCAACATGGTACCACACATGCACTGAGAAGAATCAGTCACAGTGTATGTAATAGCCCCTGCTAATTATAAATTCTAACTCCAAGATCACACAAACCATGGGGAAAAGGGTATATCCCTACTCAGGGATTGTTGCTCTAGCATGCCTGTTGACCATCTGTTTAGTAGACCAAATTGTGTTAATTACTATATACAGAGGGAGATTTTATAAATATATATATATATATATATATATATATATATATATATATATATATATATATATACATATATGGTTTCACTTCTAAAGCTCAAAATTTCAAATCATCGAACCTCTAATTATTGAAGATCAGAGGATCGAAGTTTGAAATATCGAATCTTGTCAATGGAGATCGCCGTAGAGTATGGAATGAGAACTTTACCATTTTCTTTACTGTAGTGCACTCTCGGAGTGGGTATATTTAAGTAGTGGGGGGTGGGGTGGGGCAGGGGGCCTTGTCGCCCCTGCAAAAACATGAAATAAGAAGTATTCATTTTTTAGATTTTTTTTAGGTTAGATATTTCAAATCCTCGATCCTCTGGTCTTCGATAATTAGAGGTTCGATGATTTGAAATTTTGAGTTATAGAAGTGAAACCACACACACACACACACACACACACACACACACACACACACACACACACACACACACATATATATATATATATATATATATATATATATATATAAAATATATAGGTAGATATGTAGCTAGAGACAGTACTTGATTAGTTATATCTAATATGCTTGCTAATACAAGAATAAATAAAATAAGAACTTTTATTACCACACACAATATATAGAACTAACTAACTGTCAAACATCCTCCTGTTGAAGCTTAAAGTGCTAGTTACCCCTTTTTTACTTAAAATACATGGCAACACTTTAGTACTTTAACTGATTATATAAGTATTTAAAAATAAGATGGGCTTAATAGATATCTACTCATTTAATCCAGGTTGTGTTCATTTTAATGCATTCCAAAATTCCAAATAGAGCATTATTATAATCTTCATTTTCTCTAGTTGAAAAGATTCTTATTCTAGTAGTATATTGCCAGTTGAAAAGCATTTTTTATCTACAATGTACAATGTTTGCACATCTCCCCTTTACCGGGTCCAACAACATCTCCCTTTTGTGTTTCTAACTTCCAAATTTCCTTCCTGTTGATTTCCTTTGATTGTTTACCCTTTCTTGAAACAAATGTGTTGAAACCCCCTGTCACTCATCCCCCCCTGTCATCCACCTTCACATTTTCAATTGTTTTGATAATTTTCTTTATATCCCCACTAATACACCGCCGTTTGCACCACACGCCACCATCTATATTGGCTTTTTTCCTACCTGTCCCCTACCCTCTCTGTCCCCTCTGATGGCCTCCCTAAACCACTCCCTAAATTTTTTTTTGTTTTTTTTTATTTGGTTTACATTGGTTTTCATATCATATCGGTATATCCATATCCTCCCTGAATCCTGAAAAAAATTTTCTAGAAAAATCTTTCACAATCTACATCTTCCCCTTCAGAAGTCATCCTGGCCGCCTAACTCAATGCACCTTGATGATGATTGATTTTGGAATTGGATGATGATTACTAAAATGAGAAAGATAAAAACTAAATGTTTTTTTTTGTGTTTTATTTAAAATTATTTTTTTATCCTTTAAGGTGATTTGTTCATCCAAATGTCATCCAAATTTGATGCTTTTGTATTCATTATTGGAGTGTTCACAACAATTCAAATATTCATGAAACTTTTGTTTTTGTTTAAAAGGTCAAGGTCACCAATATAAAAATATAAAAAAAAACGATAATAGCAGGAAATATGTTGGTGCAGGTAGTCGTTCTGCGATATTCCTTTCCCAATCCAAATAAAATATATCACAAGGTTGGCGTAAATGGGGGCACAAGCTTAAATACTAACAAATTATTACAGACAATTTTTATATATAATCAGTTAAAGTATGGTTAATGTGTGTTAGTTGATGTACAAATGTATTTATTTGTTTGTTTAGGAATAAATGGAATTAATAATATTTGTTTTTTTAAGCACTAAAGTGTTATTTTTATTTAAAAGGGGGGGGCACTACAACAGACACTACTCTTAAAGCTTCAAGGATGAGAATGTCATGTGATGTTAATTATGTTTAAATAGAGAACTGTTTGACAGTTAGTTAGTTCTGATGAAGTCTTTTGATTGATGCTCCAACTGGATATATTGTGTGGTAATAAAAGTTATTTATTTTATTTATTCTTGAAGTGTGTTTTTTTTAGAGAGTCCATTGGAACAGACTGTGTCATTTGGTGTTGGTTACTAGTTGTTCGCTGTTCCAGTCTTTGGTTTCTTAATATGCTTGCTAATACTATTTAGTATGTTAAATATGTTGTCTACAAAGATTAAGTAACATACTTTTCTGAAAACCAAATAAAAGAATAATTGACATCAAAATAAAATAAGCTAACAATGTAGGATTGAAACAGGAAGTTAGTATAGTATATAAGGTAATTACAAATAATAAACTTGTATGTCTATAGCAATCTTAATAACTACTTCATATAACTAAGAAAAATCAACATATTATTTATATATATTTATTTATATTTATTTCAAAAACTTGGTTTTCCTACAATTCTTCATACTTGTGCTTCTTCTCCTACTTGCATACTGCAATATAGTTAGGGCAGGGCAAGAGGAACAGCTGCCCTAGGTGCAAAGTGTAGAAGGGGGCTCGATCATCCGATCTGGATCTCTCATTATTGCAATAATGGCTTTTCAAAGCTGGTATTGTAGTTCTGGTCAAACCTGTGTGCTACTGCGCTCCATGTGTGGTCTAAACTGTAGCAACTGCATGTAACAGTTGCTTACTCACTATGTATAATTAAAAATAAAAGCAAGAAAAAAATGCCTCTACCCATACCATGTATCCATAACCATAAAACTTAGCCGTGACTTCCACCCAATAAGTAATATATGTATTCTACTTTTTGCACATTTCTAAAAAAAATAATAGAATCTATAAAACTGATACTATATGAAACTGCCATACTGATAAAAAAAAAAGTTCCAGTAAAATATGGCCACCTGTATATTCAAAAAGAATAAAGTATAATAAGTTAAAATTAATTATTTGTCTTTTTTGTTGTTATACTATTAGATTTCAAGACATTTCTAACAGCCTCTCTCTTTAGTGAGAGTGTATTTTAGTCCACATCTTCTGGCTGGTCAAGTATTTAATGTATTTATTTGTTTATTTATTTATTTTTAATGAAAGAAACAGCAACCTCCATGGTACCTGATATATTCTGATCTTTGGAAAGAAACATCCCAATTCTGGCAGGAAATAAAACATGTGTTTTAATGCTAACTTTCTAAAGGTCTTTACATAGTGATAGACTTTTCTCTTAGTAATTACTTTTGAAGAATAATCATTATCAAATCTAATTATGTTTGCAGATGACATTGTGATCTGTAGTGAGAGTAGGTAACAGGTGGAGGAGACCCTGGAGAGATGGAGATATGCTCTAGAGAGAAGAGGAATGAAGGTCAGCAGGACTAAGACAGAATATATATGTGTGAATGAGAGGGAGGATAGAAGAATGGTGAGAATGCAAGGAGTAGAGGTGGCGAAGGTGGATGACTTTAAATACTTGGGGTCAATAGTTCAGAGTAACAGTCAGTGTGGAACAGAGGTGAAGAAGAGAGTACAGGCAGGATGGAGTGGGTGGAGAAGAGTGTCAGGAGTGATTTGTGAAAGACGAGTACCTGTAAGAGTGAAAGGGAAGGTCTAAAAGAGGGTAGTGAGACCAGATATGTTATATGGGTTGGAGACAGTGGCATTGACAAAAAGGCAGGAGTTTGAACTGGATGTGGCAGAGTTAAAGATGTTTAGGTTTGCACTGGGTGTGACGAGGGTGGACAGGATTAGGAATAAGTATATTAGAGGGTCAGCCCAGGTTGGAAGGTTTGGAGACAAAGCCAGAGAGGCAAGATTACGTTGGTTTGGACATGTGCTGAGGAGGGATGCTGAGAATATTGGGAAAAAGATGCTAAGGATGAAGCTACCAGGTAACAGGAAAAGAGGAAGGTCTAAGATAAGGTTTATGGATGTGGTGAGAGAGGACATGCAGGTGGTTGGTGTCACAGAGCAAGATGCAGAGGACAGGAAGAAATGGAAACAGGTGATCCGCTCTGGCGACCCCTAACGGGAACAGCCAAAAGAAGATGATGATGATGATGATGATGATGATGAAATCTAATTATATCATCACCAAGTTTTATAGGCAGAGTTGTCCATTCATATTTTGGAATTAAGGGTAGTATTCATAGTCATTGTGCTTAGGCATAAAGATAATCTGTGGAGGTCATTGTTGAGCACAGCTTCAGTACGATTCCTATTGGCCAGTCGCAGTTATGCATGTCAGTTTTTAATGAAGTTATGCAAAAGAAAATCTGACAAGATGCAAAGGAGAAAAGTCTTAGATCTTTTTAATACCAATGAGACATCTCCCCACCTGTTGTTATAAAAGGTGAATACACTCCTTTTGTATCTACTTTACATTTGGAAAAGATACTTCCAGTTGCTGCCTACCTAGCTATTTCTCAATGTGAGCTGCTTGTCTTGGACAAGGCAAAACTGCAGCCACCCAGCCACAAAACTCATTATAACTGATAATCAAGAAAGTCTTGATATATTTAGAAAGTTCAGGAATACTTTAAGAATTATCATGAGTTTGTATGGCCCACAGATAGGAACTGGGGGGTTCTTATACCTGTGAATACAATGGCATTTATAGCCCTCACTATACTTGCCATAGTATCCACAGGTATATGAATCCCCTAGTTGTTATACTTGTGGATACTATGGCATTTATAGCCCTCACTATACTTGCCACGAAGACCATCCAGAGGCAGTGTGAGAACACACTGGGTATTTCTCAAGATTCTGCTTCAAGAATATTTCAGCAGCTTCTCAACATACTCTTGGCACATGTGGATTAGTGCATTTTTCTGTCAGTGTCACCACAGGACAGATCCAGAACCATACATGCTTTTTACATGATGCTTGGTTCGATAGATTGCACCCATGTTAACATTAGGGTCCCATCATGAACATGGGGGGGGGGGGGCTACCAAAATAGGAAGGGCTACCATTCCATCTACTCCCAGGTAGTATGTGATGTATGGAGTTGCATCACCAGCATGATGTCCCAGCATCTTTCCAGTGATAATGATGATCATATCTGGTAAACAAACTCATTCTACCACTTCATCATGCATGGTAAGATGCCCCATGATCACCATGTTGGTACGTGGAAATTATAATCATATTTATGGAAAGAGATATACTTTCAGAAATGCATTTCAAAGTACTAAACCATGTTTCTCTTGTTCTATGTCTTCCCCCTTTTTTCTTGTCTTTTCCAAGTGATGCTGGCTACCTACTTGAACTTTGGCTGATGACTTCTATCAGTAAGCCTATGGGAGTTGCAGAAGAAAGGTACAAAATCTCCATGTTCCAGACAAAGACAGTTATTGAGTGAGTCTTTGGCTTGCTGAAAGTCCATTCCAATTGCCTGGATGAGTCTGGGGGTAGCCTTCAGAATGACCTTGCTACTCTATGAAGAATGTTGACCATGCGTTGCATTCTGCACAACACAGTCCTGGGCCAGTCTAGTGGTGAAGTGTCCCGGATTGCAGAGCAGCTCCAGCTATTGGTCCTTCCACCAGTGATGATGCTGTTGGGGGGTCAGATGGAAATAGTAGTATGGGACCCCATTTGGCATGATTGTGCTTGATACATGGCTGTGCAGGCAGAGAGGCAGCATGTAGTCCAAGGCTATGGATCATGACAAAAACACATATTTCATAACTGATGCATGTAGTGCTATGTATAAGGTATGCTGTGTGGTTCAAGGCCTACTGTCACAGTATATCACAGTCCCTTTTTTCTTTAAAGATTTTTTTTATGAGTATAGTTATATGGTTTATTTATCTGTATTGTTTAGTGGCAGCATACATTCACAGTCAAACCTGATTGTTAACTGAGATCTGCGTAGTGAATGGCATTGACAGGTTGCAAAATTTGAATGTGTAATTTTCTACTGTACTGTACTGTAGCATATGGCTCAGTTAGGACTGCAGGATGTCCTTCCTTCTGCCAGTAAAGAAAACTGTAACATATTTTAATAGTTTGTTCTTAAATTACTGTATTGTTATTCAGATGAATATGAAATATTTTTTTCTGAATTAAAGTATTGCACATCAGGTTGATTCATTCTGTCATAACTCTTGTGAATTAACAAGCAGTGAAAATCATCATGTGTTTAGTGCTGAAGGTGAAGCAAAACCAGAGCTAGCATTGCTGACAGGATTTATTGTATTGCTGTAATCATACATCTCCTCTGTGCAGTCCTTAATACTGTTCCACATTGTAGTCTGCAGATTTCAGCCCCCCCACCTTTAACTTTTCTGTAATTTTAAACAGTAACATTACTCAGTCAGACACATGCTGCTGAATTGTCCTTTGTGATATTTTCAGTAATTGAAATTTGCACACTGACAAATAGGTCAAATGTGTCATACACTATGCCCGCTAAGGATAGTATGGGTGAAAGTGCCAGTGATCTTGAATAACTGCTACCATGTTAGCTTAATGTTAACTTTTTGCAATGACATGACCTACTAAATGTAAGAGATGCAACAGGCACTGATCTCAAAGTGTTGCCTGACCAAGACTTTAACTGAGAAGTGACCTGCTCTCCTTCTCATGGGTTACATTCTACCCTCTTTTAGCAGTCCTTTCCTGAGAATTATGTGGTGTGAGACCTACTCTACCTCCACATGTCTGAACTACATCCTGGTCTTGTCTCCATCTACCAGTGTTTCCAACTTAAGTCTCATATCTTCTGACTATTCTACGCATGGAGATAGAGATAGCTGCTGTGGGTGTATCACCATACTATGCATGAGCAGGATTATAGCATTGTTGCTGTCCTCTATTTATTTATTTTACATTTGTTAGCCAGGAAAGTCCAACTTGGAACAAAACTATTTTCAGTGGAGGCCCGTGAAGAAATGCTCCAGCTGCATGTCTTTGTAATGTGGGAGGAAACCAGAGCACCCAGAGGAAACCCACACAAAAGCACAAGGACATGCAGACTCCACACAGAAGGCACCCCAGCCGAGAATCAAATTTTCTGAATGACATAAAGTCTGAAACTCAAATGTCTTTAATTATTGACTTTAATCTCAGTAATTTACCAGAAAACCACTAATTTTATAAGGAACAGACTAAAATATGAGGCAAAAATCTGGACATTCTGTAAAAATCTGGACAGTTGAGAGGTATAGACATGTTTCAGTTATGTATACATCCTTAAGGAGAATACCCACTAATAGCAAATGGAACTTGCTATTCTGAACCAGAGGATATAGCAAATTTGTTGTTTAAGTTTTGCCCCAACTTCTTCCCTAACTGCCCCAGGAAATATCCTCTTCTATGTCTTTCCCAACTATGATTAAAAAACAGGTCTTCCCTGCATTTTCCAAAGTGAAAAGCACTGTATCAGTGAGTTTTGGAAATATTCCAGGATATCTCCTAAGTAGCTTGAAACAAGACCTGCCTGGGGAATGGAGGGCTGCAACAGTCATCCTTCTGCACAAAGGAGGATCTTCAACCAACACACCCAGTGAACTATACACCGATACAATTAGCTAGTCTTAAATGCAAGGCCATGGAAAGAATTATCTTGGACCTGATAAACAAAGTCATAAGAAATCTTCTAAAACTGGACCCATCCCAGCTCATTTTGCCAAGGGTAGCTCATGCCTACTAAACTTGATGTTCTTCTTTGAGAAGGTCACTAGTGCCATGGATGAAGGCATAATAGTGTGGACTGCCTACCTCAACCTGGCAAAAGCATTTGACACAATAACTCAATCAAGTATTATTCACAAATTCAGGCATACATCCCTATGTCATCTGATGGATAGTCAAATGGCTCACAAATAGGACACATGAAGTTAGGGTGGAGAAATTCATTTCCACCAAGAGGCGTGCTACTAGAAGTGTCCCACAGGGCTCAGTACTGGAACATCTTCTGTTCAAAATATATTTCTGTGAAGTCAAAGCAAATGTAGAGGGTTTTTGCCTGACCAAATTTACTGATGATGCAAGCTGAGTGCAATCAATGAATCCCCTAAAGATATAAATATTCTCCAGGAGGCTCTGACACAGACAAATAACTGGTACCAGAGCCATATGACATAAAACTCAATACACAAAAAATGCAGATTTATACCATTTTTGAAGATGACCAGCACTGCAAATTACGGCATTGATAACAGTCTCCTAAAAGTAGACCCAGTGATAAAGGACTTGGGGACTCGGGTTAATAATGACCATAACTTTGATTTCCTTGTCTACATAGCAGTGATCAAATCCTTCTACATGACAAAACACATAAGTAAGAGCATAGCAACCAAATCAAAGGGTATCATAGACCCACTATACTCAGCCCTCTTTATATCAATAATCAAGTAGAATGCACCCTTCAGCATGTGCCTGACAAGGCATTTGCAGCAGATGAAGCAGCCACAGAGGTTCCTTACTAAAATAACACAGGGTGTAAATGACATGTCCTTTGTGGACCAACTCAAACCCAGTCCCTCTTCTCAGTCATCTACATACTACTGAGGGGTGATCAATGCCTAACCTGTAAATTATTTACTGATCCAGCCCTGATGGATATACTACACATTTGCAAATGAAACAGCATTATTATTACCTGATTTAGGGATCTAAGCTTTGTCTATGACATAAACAACATGTGTTGGAGGGACAGGTATGTGCTTCAGAGATTACCCTTTCTCTAAATCAGACTCCCCATTCATGTGGCACAGAGATCTGCCTAAGCCAATTCAACTACAGTTTGGAACAATGGATGGGAAATAGCAAATTCACCCCTGGCCTGCTGCCAGCACCCATTAGGGACATGAGCAGTTTGTAGATACCCTAAGGCATAGGCATATACCAAAGCCTATCTAGTCAATGGAAATTGCTAAATGGGAAAATTGGGGCATGGATGGCTTGGTTTAAAAAGGCTGTATGGTCATTAGTCTATTAACCTTGTATACTCTTAGGATCTGATACTGGGCAGCCAAGGCTGTTCTTGTGGCTGGAGTTAGCTGTGACATTTGTATTCAACTAGCACCCCTTTGCACAGGTGCTGCAGTGGACTCTGCTGCCTCTGAGATTGCACCATCTTTCTGAAGGTGTTCTAAGGTTCAGCTAACACTGATGTTGACCTAAATGAGGTGCCTCCATGTACAGCCTGTATTACAATGCCCTCATCTAATTGACTGCACGAGCCTGTGTCACTGCCTGCAGAATTATGTACCTGCTTTGAGGTGTGTAATCCTGCCAGTATACTAGATGATGATGTACCACTGCCCTCAGGCTGTGTCATAAATATAACAATTATGGCATCATCATCATCATCAACAGGTATTCTGCTGTCCACAAGTGCCTGCTGTACTGGCACAGTAGAACTGCTCATTTCTGCTGTTGATCCTGCGAAGGAGTAACTGATGCCATTGTAACTGTGATCACGAGCAGCAGTAATCAATTTTGTATAAGCAGATAGTGAGCACACTTGCCATGCAGACTCTGGCCATTTTCTCAAAGGAAAGGAAATAAATATGTGCCTGCTGATAACAAACATCACATATTAAATGTACCTAACTATGTTTTGCAATATTTTGTAGGGTGTACTTTAGCTATCTTAGCTTTTTTTGCCAAAAAAGGCATTTTTACCATATGCCCTGAGAGCCCTCATGAGGATGTAGTGCACTTCAGGACTGAAGTTGTTTTTCTGTGTCTGTATTCCCACTACTGCATCATGCATTCACTTGAAAACACATGAATGCCCCTAGCAAAACAAGATTTACAGGCATGAAACATACTAATTAACCCTGTAAAATCACATCAGTCCCTTGTCAAAACATGCTAGCATGTACAAAATGAAAGATTCCTGAGACCTAAGTTCAGAGCAATAGCATACCATATTTAACATAAAGAATGATGACAACACATTTAGTAATTTCATTGAAATGTCACAATAGCATATAACATTCTTACATTAATAAAGTAAAGCAGATTTCTATACATATCACAATTAACTGCAGTGTAAACTTTTTACATCTACAGTTATTCATGAGGAATGATTGCAAAGAAACTGTAAGCCATCAGCTATGTGTCAGGCATACCTCTCAACCTGGAAACATCAAAAATCTGGACAAAGGCCCATGAAAAATAGATACAATTCTGTACGCTGATTATCATAAAATTTACATATATAATTATGCAACTCCACCCACTCTGATGGAATTGTGGGATACCAACTTTCAAAAGCAAACTGAAGAACAGACAACCAAAATATGGTCACCGAGACCCTGTAGTAAATGGTAACCATTTTTTTCTGAAATGTGTAGCAATGAGGGAAGGGAGAAGATGATGAATATTAGGATTTTGTTTTTGGTGACTTTCAGTATGTGGGTTTTGTGGTAAAAGTAGGGCATTTACTGGTAGGTGACATTGTAATCTTACCTAAAGAATATTGTAGTTTGTTAGGACCTCCAAAAGTCATTCTCCATGGCCTACTGATCAGTGGCATAGCTAGAGCTTGTACCACCTTGGGCTATCTTTGAGTTTTTAGCCCTTCCCCCCTCACAAAGTCAAGGTCAAATGGCCCCCAATACACAGCCCTTCCCCCGTGCAGCCATTCCAATGTCCCATTACTTGGCTATTTCAGCTAATTTACCATAAACAGTGCAATGTGCATACTGCTTTAGTTCTACAATGATTAATTTGATTTATTTTAAATCTTTTGTTTTACATTTTATAGCACAAACACTAATAGACATATGTGAAACAAAGCAATACAGTCTCCCAATGAAAATAGACTTAGCATTAAAACTTCTCTGTCCTTGAAACTCACATTCATTGAAACAGCTTTGAAACCCACATTCAAGAAACTGGCTAATGGCAGATAAAGATTACCTTTGGGCTGTTTTCAAATCATAGGCTCTTTGCACACAAAACATACATGTGTTCTTTGTTACACCTTCCTGATTGTTTTAAATTATATTCCTTGCATAATACAGCATACTTGCTAGAGTGAGTTTTAAATTTATTGTTTTGAACATTTTTCCAGTAAGCAATGAAACAAAATGCACACTTACAGTGGCACTCAAGCTAATTCCCATTTTTACACTGTCCCTGAAACGAGAATCAATTCTATAGTATCCAATCATTCACATGTACATTAATATTGGTTCTGTAAATGGTCTTCAAATGAAGCTTATCTACTTATGTCATTGTCCTAATTAGTGATTAATTTAAGAACCAGCAGTGAACTTCAATGCTCCTCTTCCTTGTTACCGCATCCTATACACACTGACATTCTACATACCTTGCACATCTAAATGTACTGCACTCTTCCCTAAAACCAAAGCACGTCCTAAATATGAATCCATATGCCTAACATCCAAACTGCTGCCTTCCCAAACCATGTAAGGAATACACTATCTTCTGCAGATCTATTCATCATTGCCACACATTAAGCAGTCCAGTAAAAGTTGTAACATTAAGTTGTGTTCTGAGCTTACTATAAAGCAGAAATCTTTGCTACTAAAGAATCCCACTGTAAAAGACTACAGATAAATTTTACTAATTTAGCACATCTGCTAGAAGTCCCTACACATGACAAAAGAATTTCCCTTTAATGGAAAGGAGGCGACCCATAAACACTCTACAACAATTCACTTTTTCTTTCTCCAATTATTGAATCTAACTCTGGCTAGATAAGTTGTTCAATATAGGTGCACAATGCGAATACAGTGAATTATTCACCAATTCTTTTGTGGTACAGCTGAAACAAGTCTGACAATGACAGATGACATTTTTTTTTTCTCAAATTGTGTTACATTGGATTTTGTACTAATTATTTTCTGCTTGGCTGTTTCGTGATAACATTTACTCAAAACTGATCATAGTAGAAACTAGAAATGACTGTAACTCAAATATTAGGTTAACTATAATCCAGTTCACAGCTTCCTGCAAACGCTAACTTGAGTAATCAATTACATCTGACTTTTCCTTGTGGTACATGACTCTTGGATACATAGTTAGAATGTCACTCAGTTTTAATGAATTATAAATTATATTCTTACAACACAAGCAATAGGACTAGAATTATCAATATCTGCACAACATCCAAACAAAAACATTCACAGTTTCCCAGTGACACATCAAATGTCAAACAGAAAGACTTTCCATACAAACAGGTAACTAAATGCTGCAATCTCATGGATCATGACAGCAACTGAGTGCAAATACCAAGCTACTGCATTTAAAGTACTTGCACAATGCGTTTAACCAAGTCAAAAAGTTCACATTTAAGATTATTATGAATAGACAGTAAAATGCAAACTACTTGCCAACCATTCACTACAAATGTCAACCAGCAGAAATATTTTAGGCAATACTATAGTGCACCTACTTCACAATATCACAGCAGATTATACAGTGACAAGTCAACCAGATTACTAATGACTTTTGTAGAGTGCAATGCCCCAAGTTAGTAAAATTATGGCCACAACTTTACAATCTGTGTAACAAGCTCAGTTTCACTAAATACAACAGCCTTATTCCATGAAATACTTTTGTAAGAACAGACTCTGCATGAGAGCATGTATGGATCCTCAGAACAATAAAGCCGAATTAACCATGCTGGGAAGGCCAGACCATGCAGAATAAAAACAAAGTTAATAGACAGGTTCAGGTTGCTGATTCTACAAGATCATTAGAAACTTATAAACTTGGACAGTGGCAGACTGTCTGCTTCAGTGCAACTGCTGCATTGTTTTTAATTTTTTTTTTGCTTGCCTGGAGGAGGTGGAGCCACCAGACTCAGAGTCAGAAAAAGTAAATTTTATCATCATCCTGCCTGCAAACAAGGGTGGGTACTGGGGGAACTCTGCAGATTTGCAGAACTTAAGTTGTACGGACAGCTGCGCTCTACTCACTGATGCTGATGCGATATTCCCTCCAATTGCAATTCAAATCACCAACCGACCAAATCCAATAAACATTCTGCCTCATGACAAAGCTGATGTTACATGCATACCCCTGTATACTGGTGATGTGTGGTAATATCAGCCATAAATTTAAAGTTGCAGGTATAAAAGCAAAACAAAAAAAAAAATTAACAAAAACAGGAATGAATGGGCCCAATTGGGAATTTGTGGCACCCCATTATTTTACCCTCAAAATAAGCAAATACTGAGGAATTTGGTATTGTTGTTATTTGGTATGGTGTCAGGGCATGAGCACAAGCATCTATCATTCCCTGTACAAGCGTGTATTTCCCAGAACCAAAGGAAGAACAAATGTTCTTTCCCCTTAAATTTTCTGTACACGTTCAGCAGCCATGTTTGTACATGTAATAAAAGGCACTTAACACAGTTCTAGTCCTGTTATTTACATCATCATATAGAAATTGCAGATACTTTACTTTAATATAAAACATTTGCCTGATTTCCATTCATTTTCAGTTGTCAGTATCTGTTACTTTACTTTATCTATTTCTTACTTTTCCAAATTAATCATCGCTAAAGCTTGAATGAGCACAGTTATAAATAGTGATTATATGTCTATTGGTAAGAATTTTAGCCCATTTCCCCATTTTTATGCAAATGAAGATTTGCTGAGAAGACATTGATGAACTGTAGTATTTCATACTGATATATCTGCTCTCAAAGACAAGAAATGATTTGGGCTTCTCATGAATGAGTTGCTCTGTGATGCTGACTGCAGGGATACATGACAGTGCATATTATTTCTAAATCATATATGACTATATTATAGGTTGATGAGTTCATAGGTATATACTAGACTTACAACCACTGGGATCTTTATAAGCATAGTCGTACACCCCAACCTGATTGTATTCCTATGTGTCATGGGCATTTATTAGGAGGATGTTTATTAGGAAGTTTCTAGAGGTTATATAGGGGATATGTTAGTTTGGGCATTACTGTCTGCCTCTGTCTATCAGAGACTTGGGGGCCAGACCAGGGGAGAATTTCTGATCCATTGGTCAAGGTTATGCTTAAATAATGCGAGGGATAGACTTTACTTCACATGATGAGGGGGCCACTGAGAAAAATATGTGTTTCAACAACATTTCTTATTTATGTCACAAGCAAACATTTAAATCCTTAGATTTAGTGATTTTGATACTGTTCATTTTGTGGATGTGCAAAAGGTCCACATAGGTGGATATATTTGTAGTGATTTAACATTTAGGTTGGAGTGTTCTGAATCCAAAAATAACTTATTATTTTCAAACTCTCACTTATATTGAATGAAACAAGAAATAAAATTGAAACACTTTATTAGTGTAACAAAATAGTTGTTATGAAGGCAGTATCTCCAGCTTAAATTTATGTTCATGCTGCCATAAATTATGACATTAACATCATAAAGATATTTTGAGCACTAACAAATACATTCCTTTGCATAAAAATGACCACTAAAATACATGTCCATTTGATGGACTGCTCATGGATTTCCTTTCACATAGCAAAATAAGGTATAGCTATGAAAAACAGATGTGGAAATCCAAATAACTGCTTCATGACAGTTAATTAACCAACTCTGTCACTGCTATCACTTCCACAGGTAATACCGATATATGTTTGCATGGGTAAGGCATGCTGATGGTACTCCTCAGAGAGAGAGAGCGAAAGTAGTTCACATCCTCGTATGTCTCTTCTGCACATGTATACATTATTATTATATTGGCCCATTGCTTGATGGCAGCAGCTGTAAAGATCCAGGTTCATGCTCCAAGCTGGTGTGAGAAGGAGATCAAGATTCTTCTATATCTCCTGCAGGAGTGATACCTGAAGAAGCTTGAAAAGGCAGGAGCCAGCACTGAATGGAGAAAGACAAATATCCGTCAGGATTTGGAGGACCAGATATCATCTCTTACAGCGATCATCCACTGTGAACAGCATTGTCAAAACAATTGCAGAGACCAAGAGAGAACCAGCTGGCACCAAAGATATTGAAGGTTCAGGAGAGAATTAGAATTGTTTGAAGAGACCTTATTTACCTGTTCCAATATGCCCCATGAACCGGATTCCCTCAGGTGTGAATTTAAGTTTATAATTTTAGAGAATAATTATATATTTTTTGAAGGACAATATTATCAGAAGATTAGAAGTATGGTTATGTGGGCAGCTTGTGTCCCCGTATATGTGAATATAGTCTTGCTATGATGGGAGAATAAATATCTCTTCACATTTCCATACTTGAATCAAGTGAAAATGTATTTTAGATTTTTGGATGATATTTTTATTCTATGGAAGGGAGGGGTGGAATATATTCAGGAGTTTATACAATTTTGGGGTGGTACCACAAATTTTCTGGAATTTACCTATTCTTATGACAAATTAGGGATCAATTATTTGGATACATACGTTTCATATTATAATGGATTTAAAGATGAGTTTTATAATTCCTATCTACATTTTGAGAGTAGTCAACCCAAGGTCCAAACAACAGCATTGTGAAAAGGGCAAGCTATACAGGTTGCCCGAATGACATCCCATCAAGATGTTAAAACTGAGTTGGAAAATGTTGGAATGATGTTTTACAAAAGAGGGTATCCCTAACATTGGGTGGATGGAATTTTGGAGGATGTATATAAAATGGGGTACATATTATAAATCCCTATTAGGTTTAGGTTTGGTTGAGAAGGATTGAGTTTGGTAGAGACTAAAACTAAGTTTGAAAGGGCTTGTGTACTACAGCATAATAGCCTTATAGGTGAAATAAAGGAGAATTATAGATGGAACTGGAATATATTTAGAGTTAACCCCAAAGATTATGAAAAGGTATATGTAGAACAACAGTTTATCAATAAGACAGGGGTTAATTTAAAAAAAAAAATGTTGTAGTCTAAAGCAACTTTGGTAGGGGCTTCTAACGGTGGTACAAATCCCTGTGGTGCTTGTAACCAATGTAGTTTTATCAATACACAAACCAATATAGTTTTGACAATTAGGGTGGGGAATAAGGTGATATTTAAGAAGGGAAATTGCCCAACCAGCAAGGTTATATAGTTGGCCCTTTGTGGGTCAAGTGGCAGTTTCTATGTGGGAAAATGGAACATTCCCTTAGAAATAGGCTATATGAACATCTTAATGATATTAAAAGTAAAAAAAAAATAATGCCTTGTATAAGCATCCCCAGCAATGTACAGGTTTCAACATGTTTCTGTTTGGTATCTTGGAGGGCATTAAAACAAATCCCGGGGGGGGGGGATTCGAAGAATATACCCAGAAACAAAAAACTGAGTGGCAATTTTGGTTAGCAGCAATGTTTCCCCCAGGACTTAATGATGCAGTTTCTATTAGCCACATTTTGTATGAGCGAGCTAATAAGTTATGAAATGGGATTAAGTATATAACATTAATTCAGCAAGCATGGATAAAGCATTTTATGCTGTCTTACTTTAATAGATATATTTTAAAAAACAATAGCCCCTTGTTTGATGCTATTTCTTTATAGAATATTTTTTATACATTTTAACACAATGGAAAACTGCATTTGGCTATTTTTGTGAGTAAACATTGTTTAGTGTATTTATAGCCAGAGAGGCTTTATTTTGTGGGAAAGATAATGATACCTGCCTTGAGCAGGTAGTGTTATTGTATGCTTTTAAATTCTTGGTAATCAGGTTTGCCATACTTACATAACCATTCCAGACACTAGGTTGTGTATTTAAAAGCAATCGTGTATTTTTGTGGTTTTATTATTCTGATGAAGTCGCAGTTTTGTGGAACAAAAGCACTCAATATTTTATGTAATAAAGATGGGTTTCCTTGGTCTTGGATCATTTCCTTTCTTTTTTTTTTCTCTTTAATTATTATCAATTTCTGATTTTGGTTTGTTCAGGAGAGAATGCCAAAGTTCAACAGTGATTATGATTCCTTTTCTCTTTTTTATCTCTTCATTTTCCTAGACTACTAAATATGTGAGTATAATCTTTGTATGCATGTAGAAATAAGCAAAGTAAATGCAGGCATGTGCACCCAAACAAGTGTGTGTGTGTGTGTGTGTGTGTGTGTGTGTGTGTGTGTGTGTGTGTGTGTGTGTGTGTGTGTGTGTGTGTGTGTATGGATAGATAAAAAATATATATATATATATATATATATATATATATATATATATATATATATACATATATATATATATAAAATCTGTCTCTATTTATAGACACACATGCACACACACACACACACACACACACACACACACACACACACACACACACACACACACACACACACACAAACACACATGCACACACATGTGGACACACATATATATGTACATTTATACTTGTGTGTCTCATTTGCAACTTTCTCTCTGTTCTCATATATATATATATATATATATATATATATATATATATATATATATATATATACATCAATTATTATATATATATATATATATATATATATATATATATATATATATATATATATATGTATATATATATATTTACATACACTTGTTTTATATGTATATATACCTATATGCATGTGTTTATTTATGCATGCATATAAATATACATGTACAAAAGTAGACCTTGATCATTTTACTTTTATTTACATATGTACATATACGGGTCTACTTTACAAGAATGAAATCTCACAATACCAACGACCAGATGACCTAGATGAGAACTCAAAACATCATTTACACGAATGACCACTTAGTTGACAAATTTCCCATGTTAAGTAACCACTGGGTCAATAAGGGAAATTTATTCTTTTCTTTCCCCCCCATTGTAGTGTGATCCCATTGGAGTTGATATATTTAGTTGGGAAGTGTAGTATTCGGGCTGGTAATGTGGTTGTTGTACTGTAGGGGCACTGTGGGGAATTCAGCATGTACTGTTGGTTCTGTATTCTCTGGTAACTTGTTGGTTCTGGGGGAATGTATGACTTGCAGAAGTTGTGAGATGAAGCATGGGTGCGCACCTGGAGGCTCTTAATAAAGAAAGGCCTTACAACTCCATAAACCGTGTGGTCTCCTTATTTCCAAGGATATAACATATTGGCGACGAGAAGATGGGATGCCTCCGAGTCCGCTGCGAGTAAACTGGTGGGCTGCAGTTCATGTCGGACGACGAAGAGACGGGGCCTACTGGAGTGATGTCTGGTTCCATGTTGGGGTCACTGGTTGCATACGACTGTCAGACACAGACCTGGGAGGAGTATTGTGAAGTGTTGGAACATTTTTTTGAGGCAAACCAGATAATGGAAGCGGGTCGGAAGCGAGCCATATTGCTAAGCTCGGTGGGCAGTAAGACGTACAGTCTGATGAGGAACTTATTGAGTCCGGATAAACCGGGGGACAAATCGTTCACAGAGTTGACGAGTTTACTTCAGTCACATTATAACCCGGCCGAAATAGTCCAGAGGTTCAAGTTAAATTCAAGGACTAGAATGGCTAATGAAACGGTAATGGAGTATGTCTCAGTGTTGAGGGAACTGGCACAACATTGTGATTATGGGGACAGACTGACCAAAATGCTATGAGATAGGCTCGTATGTGGCATTGCAGATGACCGCATACAACGCAGACTGTTAGCGGAGCCTGACTTGTCGTTTGAAAAGGCCTTGAAGTTGGCACAGGCCATAGAGACAGCGACTAAAGACATTCGTGATTTACAACAGAAAACCACGGAAGGGGTTGGAAGCAGGAGTGCGACCCCACTGCCAGTGCATAAGGTGGTCATGGAGCATAATTCACAAGGGAAGTCTGGTCAGTATGCTTGTTACAGGTGTGGAGGTGAACATCTGTCACGGAACTGTCGTTTTTTAACTGTGAAATGTCATGCTTGCGGGAAAAAGGGCCATGTAAAGAAAATGCAATGCCCTCGGGACCAGCCGAAAAAGGGGAGGAAAAAAGCAGTATGATGGAAAGGAAGGGAAACCGAAAAATAAAACGGCAGTATGCACACCACATGCGTGAAGTTACAGATCAACCAACCAGGGAAGCCGAAGAAGTGTTCACAATGTTTAACATGAAAGAGGCCAGGTGGGAAAGAGTTGATCCCATTAAAACCCAGTTGGACTTAAATGGTAAAATGGTGCAGTTTGAAGTGGACACGGGGTGTAGTGTGACAGTTCTGTCAAAGGCTGAGTATGGGAAGTTATGGCCCAGAGAAGCTCGGAAGCTGCAGGACTGTTCAGTGACTTTGAAAACCTACACGGGTGAAATAGTTCCCACATTGGGAATGGTGAAAATGAAGGTAAAATATAAAGACCAAGTCAAAGAGTTGCCAGTCATGGTGGTAGCAGGTAAGGGACCAAACCTGCTAGGCCGGGTGTGGTTAAAGGAGCTAAACATGGACTGCCTACAGCTCCATAAGGTAGAACAGCCGGGCCTGACCTTGCAAGAGGTGCTCGAGAACAATGAAGAAGTATTCAAAGAGGAACTGGGGACCTGGAGGGGTCCACCAGCAAAGATACACATGAAAGAAAACGTAACGCCAAGATTTTACAAACCCCGTCCTGTACCATATGCGATGAAGAAGAAAGTTGAGTTTGAGTTAGAGAGACTCACTAAGCAAGGTATAATTGAACCAGTAAAGTTTGCGGAATGGCAATTGTTCCAGTATTAAAGCCAGATGGTGCTGTACGCATATGTGGTGACTATAAGTTAACAGTGAACCAAGTCTCGAAGCTGGAGCAGTATCCCTTGCCCAAGGTGGAGGATGTGTTTGAAAAGCTGTCGGGAGGTGAAAGGTTTAGTAAGCTGGACCTCAGTCAGGCATATCAACAAGTAGTGCTGGAAGAAGGGTCAAAGGCGTATGTTACCCTGAACACACACAAAGGTTTGTTCCAAGTTAATCGTTTACCTTTTGGGGTTTCCTCGAGTCCCGCTATTTTCCAGAGAATAATGGAGGGACTGGTGGCAGGAATTCCGAAGGTGGCTGTGTATTTAGACGATATCCTGTTGACGGGTAGGAACATTCGAGAGCATCTGGAGACGCTGAATGAGGTGCTGATATGACTGCGTGAGGCAGGTCTAAGGGTGAAACGGAGTAAATGTGCTTTCATGGCAACGGAAGCGGAATTCCTGGGCTACAAGGTGGATGCATCAGGCCTACACCCCCTGCCAAATAAAGTGGAAGCCATTCAACAGGCACCAGCACCCACAAATGTTACAGAATTGAAAGCCTATTTAGGCTTACTCAACTATTATAACAGGTTCCTGCCAAATCTGTCAACCCTGTTAGCTCCTTTACATAAGTTATTAAGGAAGGAGGCTCAGTGGTCGTGGCAAGAGGAACAGGACAGAGCGTTTGAACAGTCAAAGGAACTAATGCAATCTTCAGAGGTTTTGGTGCACTACGATAGTCACAAGGACTTAATTTTGTCATGTGATGCCTCACCCTATGGATTAGGGGCTGTGTTGGCACACCGAATGCCAGATGGACAAGAGAGACCCATTGGGTTCATGTCACAAACTTTGACACCAGCGGAGTCAAACTATTCCCAGTTAGATAAAGAGGGTTTGGCTGTCATGTTTGGAATCAAGCGATTTCACAAGTACCTCTATGGGAGGAAGTTTACTATTTGCACCGATCATAAGCCTTTGTTGTCATTATTCAACGAGATGAAAGCAGTACCACAGATGGTTTCTCCCCGCATCCAGAGATGGGCTGTAACGTTGAGAGCTTATGAATACGAGATTGTTTATAAGCCCGGGAAACACCATAGTAATGCAGATGCACTAAGTCGTTTGCCGATGCCAGGGTATCTCCAGGAAGAGGAAGCGGAGGACCGAGTTTTGATGATGGAAGACATCATGTTGGTGTCTGCCAGAGAACTGAGTGTTTGGACACACAAAGACCCGGTGCTTGCTAGAGTGTTTCAGTGGGTCCAGCAAGGCTGGCCAGTCCAACAAACGGATCCAGTTTTTCGGCCTTATGAGGTGAGGAAAACAGAGCTGAGTGTGCAAGATGGATGCGTATTGTGGGGGGCACGAGTGATAATTCCGTCCCCAGGAAGACGGGCACTTTTACAGCAGTTGCACCAAGGTCATGTGGGCATTACCGAATGAAGGCCTTAGCCCGGTTATTTTTGGTGGCCCAAGTTGGACCACGAGATTGAAGTCGTTGTGAATGAGTGTAAAACATGTCAACAACATTGCAACTTGCCGGTGGCGGCGCCACTACATCCATGGGAGTGGCCGAGTAGACCTTGGCAGAGACTTCATATAGATTATGCAGGACCTTTCATGGGGGCCATGTTTTTGATAATCATGGATGCTCATTCGAAATGGATGGATGCCTATCAAGTCAAGACACCCACTTCTCTCGTTACCATTGAATGCTTGAGGAGGAGTTTCAGTAGCCAAGGACTACCAGAGACTATTGTATCCGATAATGCTTCATGTTTCACGAGTGAAGAGTTCAAGGGTTTTCTGAGAAAAAATGGCATCGTACACATTACCTCAGCACCCTACCATGCAGCTACAAATGGTTGTGCTGAAAGGGCGGTTCAGACTTTTAAAGCCATGATGAAAAAGTCTGGAGAAGGAAGTATGGCAGCGAAAGTGTCAAGGGTGTTATTCAACTATCGTATTACACCACAATCTACCACGGGTTTGTCACCTGCCGAGATGTTGCAAGGACGGAGATTGAGATCCACGCTGGATCTAGTGTATCCAGATGTCCGAGCTAAGGTGGAGGGGACCCAGTGGTGGCAAAAAGAATGTCATGATCGACGACGGAGAGAGCGAAGTTTTCTGGAGGGAGATGCAGTGATGACGCGAAATTTCAGTTATGGACCTAAGTGGATTCCAGGGTTCATTGTAAAGAGCACAGGTCCATTATCGTACCAGGTGAGGTTGAATGGAGATTTCGTGGTAAGGCGACATGTAGACCAAATTCTGCGGAGCGAACAGAAGAAGGACGCCATGGAACTGCCGGCCTCGGAACTACCGTTAAGTTCGGAACCAGGGCTCGCAGTGGCAGGAGGATCGCAAATTGAGGGAGACCGCCGGGACGTGGAAGGAGAGGTTCCCGAGGATCCAACTGTTCCAGGGAAGGACACACCGATACCGGAAGTGGTAACTGTGACACCGGAGTCACCTAAGGTGGTACCACTGCGCCGTTCTAAGCGTGTGCTGGTTAAACCTAGTTACTTGAAGGACTATCAATGTTAACAAAAGTGCATGTATAGATTACCAGCCTACAAATAGTAGATTGTATGGTAACCAGTCAATAACTAGCCTGTTATTTACAAGTAAGTGATTAAATGCATTATGGAACTTGCTCCCTAGTTTTGCTTATGTAGGAAATTGTGCCTTAGCTTAAAAGGGGAGGAATGTAGTATTCGGGCTGGTAATGTGGTTGTTGTACTGTAGGGGCACTGTGGGGAATTCAGCATGTACTGTTGGTTCTGTATTCTCTGGTAACTTGTTGGTTCTGGGGGAATGTATGACTTGCAGAAGTTGTGAGATGAAGCATGGGTGCGCACCTGGAGGCTCTTAATAAAGAAAGGCCTTACAACTCCATAAACCGTGTGGTCTCCTTATTTCCAAGGATATAACAGGGAGGGGGGTTGAGGTTCAAAGCCCCCCCACCTGGGTGGATTGGAGATGCTCACTGTATTTTCTGTTAATGTTTGCTCCAGTGGTTACTTACTATATGAAACTTTTCAGCTATGTGATCATTCATGTAACTGACATTTCGGAATTCTCGTCTTGGTCATCTGCTCTTTAGTATTGTGGAATTTCATTCTTGTAAAATAGACCCATATATGCATGTATAATATGAAATTCATAAGGATTTTATAGAAAGCAGTGTTGAGTGTTGGCTAAAAAGCATGTTATATTGTGTTAAGTTTGTATGAAATGTGTATCATGCCACTTCTTTCCAGAATTTTTGATGCAAGATGACTAAACAGAGCTAGGCACCATACGTTAAGCAGCAGGGAAGAGGACAAGCAAGCAAATGAATGACATGCATACACGTTTTTGCAGGATATACTGCACAAACCATTTCAGCACAAAGCAGAAATTATCTGTCTTCCATGTACTTTTGCTGCTATTATGTCTGGAAAACACAGCCAATTTCTTCAAAGCATACTGCAGATTAGACAGCTAAGGTAAATAGCTTCTTGTTAAACTTGAAAGCCAGTAACAGAATGTACATTTCCCATTAATGAAAATGCAGCACTAGGTAACCTTTACTCCATCCCAGACCAGTTATCTGAAGCCTTTCAATGTGTCAGATCACAGGAACTCATTACATCCTGGAACATTTGTTTGCAGAAAAAAAAATGAAGCAATAAGAGATTAGTCATTGCTATTAGCACTTAATATTTTATGTATCAAGACCTACTGTATTATTTACTTAATAACTGTAGCCATTGTATCATATCTAGTAAAACATATAAGGAAAAAAATAACTATTCCACAGACATGGACAAAGATAAATGATAGGTAAACACTATGCATCACTTCTGCTCTTCCCATAGCTGAAGTAGGTAACACACCCACTCTCCATCTTTTAAAGGAACACTTCAAAAAGTCACATGACGTCTCTCCAATAGTATTCAAACATTAGTTAAAGATGTATTTCTAATGAAAAATAAGTGACACATAAATACATTATAAATACTACAATACAATAAAAGGTCCTTTAAAAGAAGAACATATGAGCATTGCCTGGCAGTTAAAAAGAAAGACTTATCTAATACCTTAGCCAAGCATGCAACTGTTTGTGTTGATTTTAAAAAGTTTTCTTTTTTTTGTTTTCAATAAAGTATCTAATGATGAATTTGATGGAGATTACAAAACTTTATTGGAATGTAAGGAATCTTTTTGGCAAATTGACCTGGTTGCTGATTACATACCAGGTTTAAATGAAAGTATTATAATATTAAGTGGTTTTTTTTTACAAATGAAATAATTTTCATATGCATTTTCATAATTAATTGCTACATTTGCTTTTAAAAGTTTATAGTATTTATAATATTTCCACGGACCACCTGGCGACACCTTCACAACATCAGGAAATTGGATCTGGTCCTGTAGACACCTTGGAGTGTCATAACTTGGAAAGCAGTGAAAGGCAAAAGATTCAGGACCTAGTGGAAGATATGGTTAAGCAGGTAGTTGAAAGGGTCTTTTGGCCCATATGGGACCTCCAGCAGGAGAAAATCTCACTGTTCTAGTCATCCCTGACATTGGGGTCATAACCTACTAGAAATATATGAGGTCATCCAGACTGGGATGAGAACTGTACTGACAACTCCTCACCCATCACACTTACCTAATCCTCCTTCCTCTACCTTTTCCCTACTTTCTTCCCCACTTCCCTCTCATACACAAAAAAAAAAAAAAAAAGAAAGAAAAATAGGTGGTCTATGCCCCAACAAAAACATAGTTCATCTTTTCTTCCACCTCCTTCTGCTCAGTCCTTTTCATGTCTCCCTTCTTTGTGACCCTTGTGATTCCTTCATTGTGTCCTTTGTGATCCATCTTTCCCATTTACCAGCTATTCTGTCTTACCATTTAGGAGCTTACAAAGAATCAGTATTTGTTTTCACATAATGTCATCCCTACAGTCAGTCCATAGCCCTTTTATCTTTTTTTCTTTTTTTAATTCATTCTAGATGGCTGCACTGAGCAGCTATTTTAAATCTGTGTGTACAACAAGATCTCACATGAAGTGCTGCTGCTGCTACTTCCAGACTTCTGCCAAGAAAATGTAAAGTGTCTAGACCATGTTTGACCTACCATGGACTACATGAAATAGAAATAATAGGTGACCACCGGGTGAACAGGGATTTTATAGAACAACTAGTGGATGCCTGTTGTCCTCACCCAAGACCAAAAGGGAATAATGGCACACCCATCTCAGTGAAAAATAAGGCATGTGTAGCATTACTACAGGGACTTTTCAGAAACCCACAGGGTATACAGTGCAGATTTCTTAGGCCTCTGCCTTATGAATAGTCTACCAGTTCCTCAGTGCAAAGCTGCAATATGTGGGGGAGCATATCTAGTTTTCACATACCTCAGAGGAGTTACCTGTGGCCATGCAAAACTTTTATTCCATAGCACATTTTCCAGAGGTACTGGAAACCATAGACTGCCATTGTTATTGAAATAAAAGCCATGCTTGTACTGGAAGGAGGTGCATAAACAGAAAAGGTTATCAGTCCATCAGCCTTCAGGTGGTCTGTAATGCCCAAGGTATGATTTATAATATATGTGCAGGTCCCCCTGGCTGTTTCTACAACTCCCTTGTGTGGCACACCTACCTGTGGCCTGTATCTAAGTTTCTCAAGGGGCTAGCTATTTCCACAAAGACATCTAGTGGGGTATGCAGAATATGCACTAAAACCTTAACTAATGACTCCCATGAGAAACCCACACCACTCCACAGAAGAAAGATACAACAATGTACATGTACAGACTAGAAATATCATAGAGCATGTATTTGGCCCAATCAAATCATGCTTCTGCAGTCTGGATACATCTCTATGTGCACTGCAGTATGACACCACCCCTCTGTCAAAATATTGACAGTGTGTATCATCTTGCATGATAATATAGTATCAAAATAGTTGCAGCAGTATGCCCCAGGGCAGTAACTAAGGTTCCCAGTGCCACAGGCAAGGCCTGTAGACACAGAGGAAGAGTCAGATAAAGATTCTGCAGGAGACAATGGCAGATTGAGGTGCGCATGATATGCCAAGGCATTGACTAAGACTCAGTGAACAGCACACAGTCTTACCACTTACTTAAAAAAGGAGCTCAGCACATGCAAACCATAAAATTGTTTCATGCAAACATACTACGCATTTGCTTACCCATGCAATGGCTGCCTATTATGAGAATCAGACATAGCTGACCCAAGCGTACAATATTGTCAGCAGCAGTAGCAAGGATGAATGATGAACATGTAATGAACAGCTTACCAGTGTTTATGTACTGCACTTCAGTAAAAGAAAACTATTAACAGCTATCCAAGAATGCCATGAATAATATATATGAATGATATATGCAATAAAGGACACAAACCAACTATAAAGCTTTTAAATGAAGCAGACTTATTTTGCTTGCATATACATTATGTATCCAACTTGAGTGTCATGCATAAGCAGCTCCATTTTAAACAAACCCACAGGAGTTAGTGCAATGTCACCATTATCTGTGCATGTAGATAATCAAGCATATCTATCGAACCTTATGAATAGAAATGAAAAGATTATTAGTAAAGACGCAAATGACAAGTTGCAATAAACAGTAGAAAAAAAACAGATACCTTCCGAAAACATGTTTGGCTGTTTACTATTTTGTATCAGACATAAATAGCCCAAATCAGATAACCCAGCAGGGGACAGGGTATTATCGGCATCATCTGTATAAGGGGCTGAGCAAGCTATGCTACATAAGAAATATTACGCTTCTGCTACTACTACCACCACTAATACTACTACTACTACTATTGCCACTGCCACTGCTAATAGTACTGCTGCTACTACCACTACCGTTACTACTACTGCTGGTACTACTACCACTACTACTACTACTACTGCTGCTGCTACAAATACTATTGCTACTACTCATACTACTACTTCTTCTACTACTACTGCTGCTGTTACTACTACTTCTACAAATATTACTTCTACTGCTAGTACTACTCCTTTTTCTACTACTATTACTACTACTACTACTACTCTCCCTGGGATTCATGAAAGGTAAAACTCTGTGCAGGAACAGTATAGTAGCTCCTGCACGGAGTTCAGCCACCAAGCAAATCAGCAAACAGCTGATCCGACATGCATGAGCCTGTCTACACTGTTCCTGAATGAAAGATCATGTGGCATGCTAATCACCTCATTTGCTAGTGAAAACCATGCAAATGAGGTGAAATAATGATTCATGAAGCTGCCAGGTCTCCGTGAAGGAATAGTGTCAGTGCAGAAATGTGTTCAGTTTCTAACGGAACACATTTCTGCAAAAAAGAAAATGGAGGCATGACAGCACAAATAAAAGCATGTATTCACATCTGTAGGCATGCCAAGGACCAAATATATGGCTATTGACATGAATAAATGTTTAATTTTTTTATAAAATAACTTTTTTTTGTGGACGATCTCGGCCGTTTAAGCATAGAGCAGTGGCGTGCAATCACGATAGTGCCAAAAATAAAAAAAATGTGAAAACCCAACTTTAAAGAAAATCTGCATTTTTGTTATTATAATCTATGGCATGCAGAATCAAAACAATACCAGGGGACAATAGTTGCCAAGGGGAAGACTCCATGTCAGTGTAATATCTATGGGCTAAGGCGGTGGAGTATGCAAATGAGGGGAAGTTTACTGAATCCTAAAATATTCTAAGTCCAAAACGTGCACCTAACCATGTAGGTGCTAGAACAGGATCTTGTAGGCAGGAGGAGCAACTAACATGAAATGGAGGTGTGTTATGCTTGCTGTAAGCACACTGGAGCTCTGTTGGCCGGGTTTGTGCTTAGCTAATCCCAGCTAAGCAAGGGGATGTGTCTGAGACTGTAATATCTTACACCATGAAATGAAAAGCGTGTTCGCATCCAGGAAGGGACATTTCTGCTAAAACATGTTTAACTCAGCTAAACGGATTTGTGAGGTGCGCACTAGGACTTAAACAAAACAAAAAAAAAAAACACAGGAAATGGCAGCACTATGTATAGGAAAGCAAGGGGGTGTGTCTGAGGCTGTATAGCCTTGTTTGCCTTGCCTAAATGGATTTGTGGTGTGCACCGGGATTTAAACCACAAAAATAAAAAAAAATACAGGAAATGGCAAGTGGAACAAGAAAAATAAGGAAATAGCAGAATAAAGGCATTCAAATACAAGTAATAGAGCTGGCAGGTGGAATGCATCATACTCAGCCAATCACACAGGCAGCATCTGCAGCACACCACTATAAACTATACAAACACCTTTCAGTCTGGTTTTTCACACAAACTCTACACCACCAGTGTATACAGACGGGGACATTTTACCTGACAAAACTAACAAAATGATAGGGGCTGCTGTTGTTCTCATACATAAGTATGTGCAAGAGGCTGAGAGTGGTGAAGAGGACATTGCTGAAAACCACCCCAGACTTATGAGGAGGAGGAGAAGAGTGTTCAGGCTCAGGGTAACCAACCAGAGGCTATATGATCTGGAGATGGTAGAACACTACAGGATGGACAGGGACATACTGCAGCAAATTGTGGAGCTGTGCCAGCCTTGTCTCACATCCAGAACAAACAGAGGTGAACCCATCCCAGTGGATAACAAGGTATGTGTAGCTCTAAGAATACTAGCTACAGGTACTTTCCAAAGACCAACAGGGGATATCATGGGGGTCTCACAGATAACTGTGTCCAGGATACATCGCAAGTTCCTGGATGCAATGTAACCACATGCCGAGGAGCACATTAAATTCCCCATCACCAGTGAGGAGAAGACTTGCAATATGCATCTCTTCCACCATGTAGCAGACTACTCAGAGGTACTGGGTGTCATAGACTACATGCACATCCACATCAAAGCACAATCTGGTGACCGGGGTAGGGTTTACATAAACCGCAAGGGGATCCACTCCATCAACTGCCAGGTCATGTGCGATGCCCAGAGCATTATCATGAATGTGTGTATTGGCTGCCCTGGAAGCTATCACAACTCCCACATCTGGCATTACTCACAGCTGTATCAGTGGTTTGCTAGGGGGGACATCCCAAATGGCAATTTAGTGGGAGATGCTGGCTACACACTGGAGCCATTGATGATGATACCCATCAAAAATGCATACACACCCACACAAGAACACCATAATGAGGCACACACACAAACCAGGATCATTATAGAGCATGTGTTTGGGATGCTTAAGTCACGGTTCCACTGCCTTGACATATCCGGTGGAGCCTTGCAGTACTCTCCAGCCACATTGTGCACACATGGTCATAGTTTGTGCCATGCTACACAATATGATCCTGCGGAAACAGCTACAGCAGAAACAAAATGGGAAATGGCCACAGAGCCCCCACCACTGCCAAGTCCTCCACAGGCACAGAGAGACTTGGATAAGGAACATCCTGAGCCTGCCCCTGTAGGCAGATGAAAGTGTGCCCAGTATGCCCTGGCCTTGGCAAAAATGCAATACATAGCACATACACTGCCACTGTAGAGCCCAAGGGATTGATATTTCTCTCTCTCTGTCTGACTTGCACACACAGTAATATGGATGCTAAACATCACACTACCTATACCTGACCATGTATAGGCAGTGTATTGTGTGCATCTGACATAGTCAGCCCTCAAGCACCACCCTCACAACAGCAGCAGGCGCAAGGTAAGCCAGTCTCTGTAACAAATTCAAACAATGGGGTGGAATGTTCTGATAGCATATCTATGGTATTGATCAAGCATGTAAGGGAATGGGGTGGGTAATTGGGATAGCAGCAGACAACTGACAGCTCTGTGGGACAGCAAGAAGTATATACCCAGTACTGCTCTACCTACAACATGCAGTACTACCCTAGTTGACAAATGCCACTGCAGTATGTAGTGAGCCAAATAACTGGGGGGGGGGGTCATATGTCACATGCATGGATGTCAAAGTGGGGGACCCATACCTACCATTAACCCCACACAGCAGATCAGCTGTAGACAACCATACAGAAATGCCTGGCAAAGGCCCCTACATGACGACATCCGTGAAATCTCCACCCACAAATTTTTACACAGTGATATCACAGCAGGTCTGTAAGTGGCAGTATGACTTTGAAAGGTAAGAAGTCTGAAACTACAAATGTGTATGCCAGAACAATCTGGCCTGTGGTTGATACTGTTATGCCTTTATTCTGAAAGATAGGACACACCACTATGCAACATGGGACCAAAATGCTAAGCAAATATCAGCACAGTCTGCAGATGTGTATCATGTACAGCCGTGTCACACCATAGTGAGATAGAAATGAAGTAACATGCTCCTAAACTTAAGCAGCATCCAGCTGTCACCCAGACTGATGGTGCAATAGTAACAGAAAGCAATTGTCAGCAACATCCACAGTCAACTTACTGGTGCCATCCCAGGGTTGTCTCCTGCCAGCAGCCTGGGAACATATGATCATCAGAATGCACTGCCCTGCTACAGATGACCTGCATTTGTCACACTTGGCCTACAGGCCTCTGGCAAATGCCTATACCTCACCCACAGTGCCCTTTAAGGAGTGTCATGGGGTCCATAACACCAACATAACATAGTCCACAAAAATGCAAAGAAAGGCCATGCTGACAACTGCTAGGATGAAACCTGCTAGCCTCAGGAGCCAGAAATTGGGACAAAGCCATGAATAATGGGGTGATGAAGGTCCAAAGAGAAGGATACCTGTGAAATACTGCTCTAATAATGTTATAAAAAATGATGGAATGATTTGTAGTAACATGGAATATCTGATGGGTATGAAGTCTGAAACTGCAATGTTAACTTTCAGTAATATCTGAATTCAACCCTGAGTGACTTGAAAAACACTTTTGCTGGAAAACCACACTTGTTTGGGTAACCAACAAGATATATGAGTCATGGATATGGACATTCTATGATACTCTATACGGTTGACAGGCAGGGCTAGGAGTTTAGATATGGGAATGTACTCACTGCAGGCAGGCCTAACCCTGGAAGATGGTGACATGTCTGCACCCACAGAACCCTGGGCCACAGCCATGGGGAGTAACACACCCCTCCCTGATCACTCATCTTATGCAAAATTCTGACCCCCAACATGTGCCCATCTAAGCAAAATGAGATGGACCATACATATATGTGTGACAAACACACACCTCCAGGCTGGTCAAACAGTCTGACACACACAAGACCCTCCAAGTGCAGTCAACCATTGAGGAGAGCCCAGTGCAAAGTACTAGTAGCTATAGGCAAACATATATGCCCAGGACACCACCCCCACATATCCTATCCCCTACAACACTTTATGGAGTCTGCCTGTCACTCTGATCCTTTCTGACTTAAATTATACAACTGTGGACTGGAAATCAGACCAGGCCAGAACATAAATGCACAGATATATCACCAAGGTGATGGACCATTTCCACAGCACCAGCAGTCAATTGCTTGTAGACACACCCCTCAATAGGCTGGATAGTGGAAGAATGCATAGCATTTGGCCCATAAACCTTGTGTGTGCATCATCCATCCTGTATTCCTCTAGTAAATCACTGTGATGATCTGAGGAGGTATGTTACCAGGTAATGAAACAGTACATGACAGTGTCAAAGGGCATATATGAGAGATGTCTGCTGAAACCATCCCTGTGACCCTTGCAACCCATACATTACTGAGAAAAATTGTCAAAATCATTGTATGGCACATTGTCCCCA
The DNA here is from genome assembly GCF_019279795.1 of Protopterus annectens. NCBI lineage: Eukaryota > Metazoa > Chordata > Ceratodontiformes > Protopteridae > Protopterus > Protopterus annectens. The sequence goes on along the minus strand of NC_056735.1, from coordinate 1,945,955,683 downwards.
CATTTTGTTAGGCTGCCTTCAGATATCCTGCACAAACAGGTTAAGATGTATGGCCATTGCACAAAACAAACCGGACTGGAGTACAACAATTAATGGAGTCCCACATGTACTATAGAAAGACACACTGGGCATGCTCATACACTTAGAGAAATGTCAGCAGGATCTAGGAATGAACAGGCCTTCCCCATCCAGTGCACTTTCCATTGCCCCACCTTAGCAGTCCTGAAGATCTCTGTCACCATAGAAGGCACTTTTGTTAGTCCTAGCTCCATAAGCTCTGTGGTGTGTGTGATAACTGCATAACACTATAGTACAGATACCTAGTTAGGTAGGTGTTCTAATCTCACTCCTGGCAAATGTCAAAGTGTGTGTGTGTGTTCACAACTAAAAGGTTTTGGGTCCATTCAAACCCAGTGCACCTCCCCTTCCCTAATTTAACAGTCCTGCAGATATCAGTCATCTTAGAAATGCCTTACATCAGACTTCAGCCCCGTAAACTCTGTGGCACATCCAATAACTGCATAAGATGTTAGTACAAACAACTTGTTAGGGAGGAGTTCTAATCTCAGTCCTGCAAAATGTAGAAGTGTCTGTTACAGTTGTGTGTGCAAGGCTGAGGAAGTTGTGTAGTTGTTTATGAGTGATACAGTCAGTTTTATGTCAGTTCCACCCACAACACTTCAAAGTGATCAATCTTATCAGTCCAGATGATGTTAGTGCCTTATTAGCAACCTTGGCCAGCTGTCAGCCCTGTAAGCTCAGTAGTGTGTGTGATAAATACTTAACACTATAGTACAAATGACTAGTTTGGCAGGAGCTCTACTCTTGTATCCGGCATATATGTGTGTGGGTATGTATGTTTGCAAGTAGAAGTATTTTGAAATGCTTCTCACCCACTGCCCTACTTTAGCAATCCTGCTGATGTCATTCTCCATATCAGCACCTTTGACCAACTCTCAGCCAAGTAAGTTATGTAGTAAGTGTGGTAACTGCGTAATACTATGGTACAAATCACCTAGCTAGGTAGGAGTTCTATTCTCATGTCTGGCAAGTATATGCTTGTATGACAAAGTATTTTGATAGGCTAAATTCCCACTGCACTACTTTATCAGTCCTGCTGATGTAATTCCATTATAGATTCACAAATGTGTAGTAGGTAATGGCCCAGGATCCTTAACAAGACTTGCACATAGAAGGTCCCTGCCATTGTGCCACCTGATTTTACATCCCAGTGCCTGTATCAAGTATAGCCACTGCAGTGATCCTTGGGTTGAACTGTCTATTACCCATCCACTCATCAAAATTTCTCTGGAACAGGGTCAGCTAGGTGCTCTGCATGACATGTATGGGAAGTGGATTCCAGAGCATGTGCAGTTCTTGGTGAGGGACCTGTCCCACCAGCATGTTGTGGTGATTGTGGTACTGAGATAGAGGTCTCCACAGTGTGTGGTGTGGATGGATTTATATGTAGCATTTCTAAACCAGCTGGGTCAGACATAGCTTTGAAGTCAAGCACAGATAGCTAGTAATTAGGTGATATGACACAGAGAATAGCTTTGGTCTGCTGAGTCTGTCTGTGTAGGATGTGTGTTTAATGTCTAAGAACCCCTTTTTAAGGTGCTTCTGTGGCTTCTCCCGCTGTAGCAGGTGTCTAGTGAGGTACATGGCAAATGGGCCATAATACTTGGGGAAATGATCTAATGAGGGAATAGTAGACAGAGATCATTACCTCTATCTTCCTGGATGCTAAACCCTTGGCAATGCAATGTGCCATGTAGAAGGACTTCCTGACCACAGTGGCAATGGGGTGCTTGAAGGAGAAGTTGTTGTCAACCTGTGTCTCCAGATCTCTTATAATGCCTACAGTGTTCATTGGGCTTCCACAGATGAGGAAAATATTGGGAACTGAGTGTTTCACCAAAGGGGATGATGATGCATTTTGTGGTGTTAAGCTAATGGCCATGGTACTCATTGGTCTTAGTGAGGCCTTTCTTTAGGATGTCTGCATCACTTGTGGAGTTCACGATAGCTCTCAGCTTGCGGTCCTCTGTGAACTTGGTCAGCCAGAGTTCCTCTGTGTTGGGCTAGACTCCAGAGAAATAAATGCTGGATAGGACACTATCCAGTACTGATCCCTGTGGGGCCTCACTCATGACAGCTTCCAGTCTGACACAGAGTTTGTCACTGTCACACTGTTTGTTTTGTGAACCACTTTGCAAACCACCCACTGATATAGGGGTTGATGCCTAGTTTTTTGAGTTTACCAATAATCCCTGACTGAGGAATGGTATCAGAAGCCATAGCCAGATTGAGGTAGTCTGTATACAGTGCCTTACTGTCATACACAGCCCTGGTGACACACTCAAAGACGTCAACCAAGTTGAGCAGGCATGATCTGCCATTCACACAGGCAAACTGCGTGGTGTCCAAAGTTAGCAGATCACCCATATCCTGGTCAATAAGGCCCCTGATGATGTGCCCATACCCATAATAGTAGACTTTTCAGACTAAGGGCCCAATAATCCTCAGGGTCTGTAGATGCTACCCCTTTATGGAGAAGGATGACTGTAGCAGTGTGCCATTTTGGAATGAGAAAGCCTGAGGTAAAGCTGTGACTGACCAGGGAACACAGATGTGGTGCCAGGTCTCCTTGTACATCGTGTAGAACACAGCAACTGATATGTTGGGGTCCCATGGAAGCTGTATTCTTGCCTGTGGTCACTGGAAGTCTAACCTGGCCTGCAGTAATTCTGGGTGGCTGGCATTCATCTGCCATTGTGATTGTCACCTTGGGGGGGAGAGGGGTAAAGCTGGCATTGACTGTGTTGGCAAGACTGTGGCCAATATCTGTTGTATCAAGATAGGAATCAGCATTGTGCAGTAACCCAAAGCACTTGTGGTTATGGTTGTGGAGGTTGCTGATATAACTATCAAAGGCTTTTGTGATTGTCGTCAATGTCTGCTGCAAATCTGCCTTCATAGTTGCCTATAGGTGATTCTATGAGGTATCCCAAGTTGTGTTTGAGGCTAATAAGGGGGTTTACCAGTCTTGGGACACCACCTTTCTCTGCAGCAGTGTCCTCCTTCTGTTGTACACTTTAGTAATGCCAGGGGTCCATCACAATGGCTTCAAGTGTTTGGAGGACAGTGTATGTGTTCTGTTGGCTATGGCTAGTACCATGCATCCATGTACATGTTTGTGCAGTGCATATGTTTATGATGTGACAGCCATGCAGCTATTTCCCATTGGCATGGGTGCAGTGAAGTCATTTGCCCCAGTTTTTATGACTGCAATGTCAGCATTGGAGAGGTTTTGCAAGGTGGATAACTTTGTGGGGTGTGTGAGGGTGATGTTGGGCTCCATGTTGATTACATTATGTTTGGATCTGACCAGATAGGGATTGACAACTGTGGTCGAGCAACAGTTCCATATGTCAGTAATCAATACAGGTTAAGGTTGTTGCACCCTCTACTGGAGATCAGTATGAGCAGGTCCAGGCCATTGGAAAGGATGAATTCCATGAAGCCTTGGGCCAGTGTACTGGTGTTTGACTACCTTCCCCATGTGATGGAGGGGTAGTTGAAGTCTTCTACTGTGTCAGTCTTGGGGTGGTCCTTCATAGATGCCAGGATGTTGAGAAATGTGCATTGACAGTCTAGGGATATAGCTGGGGACCAATAGCAGGCTATGGTGTGGACTGCACTATATCCCAAAGTCAGTTTTACAGGAAGTAACTCCGACACATTATTATGGGATACTAGTCTGGAGCTGTGCATCTCCATTATGGATATGGAGACAACACCTGTGGAGGTGTCGTCCATGTGTTGGTGCTGACAGCTGTCGAATGCATCATAGCATGTTAGTGCAGGGCTGCTGTTTTCTGCTGTGAACCACCTCTCCATTACAGCACAACTGTCAGTGTCTTCCAGTCTGAGGAGTGCTTTGAGTGACTGCATCTTGACAGATGTCTATTGTTGAGCATCATGACCCTCAGATTGCATACATGTCTAGCTGTTACAGTGGTAATTTGATTTGGAACTCTGCCTAATAAGGAACTATAGGGGTGGCAAGACACTTACCTAGTACCTGAAAACCCAGGGTTGACAGATTTAGGACATCTCTGGCAAGGCATTGAGGTCTGTCAATCATGTTATCCCAAGCAGAGAGAGAATGACACACAGCACGTAAGCCAATGTTGCAGTCAATTACATAAAGATAGTACTGAAGCATCAGTCTGGGTGATGGTAATATACTGCCCAGTGCTACTGTCACACATCCCTGGACCACATAATCTGAGTGTTCAACCATGTTTCTTGTCACGTAGCCCAGGGAGGTGTGTCTCAGGTCATTCACACCCACATGGATGATGACAAAGTGATACTTGTAGCTGTTGTGGAGTGGCCTGACTGGGTGTGTCATGTGCTGGATGCTGGCAAATGATAGACAGTTGGCTGTTACCTCCATCATGATCAACATAGTGAGTGAGACATCTGTGTGCCACAATACTGAGTCACCCATGATCACTGTATTCTGCAAGGTAGTCAGCCTTAGGAGCTTAGGTTGAGGGGCACACTGTTGTGACATATGCATCCTATAGCATAGGCTATGTTGTGGTGGTTGAGTGTGTGTCTGTCTTGATGGTCTGTGTTGTTTGTGTAAATGTCCATTGAGTGCACCTGTGAAGGTGGGTGTCTGGCTTTTCAGTGTATGTCAGGTTTGTCATAATGGGTGTTGTGGTGAGTTATGTGGTCCACATGGTGTGGTGCAGATGTTGATCTCATCCTCTTGACCAGTGAGTCCAGTCTTTGCTGGAGAGTACATATTTCCACATTTAGTGATATAGGGGTAACTCTCACTGCTCTGAGTGTTTGGAGGTTAGAGGAGTGGGTTATCTGTGTACATGAGGCAGTTGCAACAGTGCCTCAGAATGGACAAGTGCACCAGGTTAATGGGTGAAATGACAGAAAACTGCACTTCAGTCATGCCAGGAGGGGTGGTCATAAGTAGTAAGCACAGGGGCTAATACTGCTGATGACTCCCGTGTGTGATACACTTATTGATACAATAACCTGTTGAAGTGCAAAGCTATAATGCTATTTGACACGCAAGACAGAAAGAACAAGCAAGATGTACGGTAGAAACTGAAGGCAGACTTCCTGCCCCTTGTAATACTTTACCTCAGCTGTGCAGTTACAGTTATCAGCACATTTGGCCAGTTGTAAGTCCAGTAAGCTCTGTAGTGCATGCAGTAACTGTGTAATACTATACTAGACATAACGTGATAGGCAGGAGTTCTCATTCAATACTGACAACTGTGTGTGTGTGTGTGTGTGTGTGTGTGTGTGTGTGTGTGTGTGTGTGTGTGTGTGTGTGTGTGTGTGTGTGTGTGTGTGTGTGTGTGAGGGAATCATAAACTGTGTGGGCCATACCATTTATGACTTGTGTACCACCATTTACACATCCCCTCACTCCAATTTAGAAGTCCTGTTAATGTCATTCACCTTAGAAGTACCTTTGCAGTATGTGAATTTTGTATAAGTTCCGTGGCACATCTGACAACTGCGTAACACTATAGTAGACATAACTAGATAGGCAGGAGTTCTCATCCCAATACTAGCAAGTGTGTGTGTGTGTGTGTGTGTGTGTGTGTGTGTGTGTGTGTGTGTGTGTGTGTGTGTGTGTGTGTGTGTGTGTGTGTGTGTGTGAGTGTGTGTGAGAGAGAGAGAGAAAGAGAATCATGTACTGTGTGGATTATACCATTTTTGACTTGTGTACCACCCTTTACACTTCCCCTCATTCCAATTTAGAAGTCCTGTTGATGTCATTCAACTTAGAGGTACCATTGGACAAGGTGAAATTGTGTAAGCTCTGTGTTACATCTGATAACTGCGTAACACTATAGTGGACATAGATAGGTAGGAGTTCTAATCTGAATACTGGTGTGTGTGTCATATCTTGTGTGGCTAATACCATTTTGATGTGTGTACCATACATGGCAGGTGACCACCTCCTGATGCCATTACTTTATATAGTGTGGCAATGGCACCTGTCTCACATGTAGCATATGAAACCATTGTACAGGCCATACCACTCCTCTCTACAGATGTATCTGGGATATCCAGATGTTTGGAACCTATTAGTGCTCTGTCTGCCTTAACAATGCCCATGTATTTGATATAGTTGCCAAGTAGGCCACAGTGAGTGTACTGACACATATGGCAGCATCAGGTATAATACCTGACTGAAGCAGCATACTGATACAATGTCTGCTACCCTCACCTTTGTCCAGGCTTGTAGGTGCAATACATGAGTCCAGATGCTTGGTTTTACAAGTGAATTGTTCATGTCATGGGTCACATTAAACGTTGGGAAAGGTGTGGACTGACATATTGGGGTCTCAATCAGTATATTTCAGGAACAAATGGCCATGTTAACAGGTGTATATATACATGTTATATCCACTATATAGCAGTAATGTTTCACACATGTCCCTGCCTTAGTCTGTTTATCCATCAGAAGTTGTTGGTGTCTGTCCAGACGTCTTCCACTGACAGGTTGTGAGGTATGTTACAGAAATGCTAAATTTTCTTCAGATAGGCCCCTGTGATGACCACTGTGATGCAATACAGTTAACCTCACCACAAGTTAACTTGCACATAAAGCAATATGGCTATTAGTCATAGTTGTGTGCATGGTAACTTGCATGCCCTCCACATGCCTGCGGTATTGCTAAAGCACAAATGAACAATTCCAAACCCACCAGCTTCAGGCTGATGTCCAATTGTCTCATATGCAGACCAGAGTGACCTATGTAGTTGTGGGAGAGAGGTATTCTTAGCAGACTCACATGTGCCCTTGGAAAAAGATGGATGCTGCAAGTCTGCACATTTACTGTACAACACCCAATATGACCCAATTTGCTGTCCTTCACCATAGATTTGCAGCTCTGTGCATTAGAAATCCCCATCCACAACTGCAATCACACCTCGCACATGCATGTAGATGCTGTACAGATACAAGTATGTCTCATAAAGTAGATAGAATACCACGAGCAGACAGGAAACAGGATCGAAAAAAATATTTATTTTTCTTTAGCACCTCAACTGAACCAGTCTTCAAGAAGTATACAATACGAATGACAAAACATCCCCTTAAATACCCCACCTTAATCAAATAATTATAGCAGCAATCAACTAATTAAATTAAATATTTCCAATTAATTTCACAATTAAGGCCATGAGGAGACAAAGTATTATACTTTAAAATAAATAAAGATTCCTTAAAAAATAATTTATTCTTTAACATTTCATCCTCACCTAATTTAACAAAAACTTTATCTAAAATAGTAGCTTGCAACAATCTATAATCACTTTTATGATACTGCATGAAATGAGTTGCAATAGAACTTTCAGCTCTACATTTCTTTATATCTCTGACATGTTCTTGTAGTCGATGTTTGAACATTCTTTTAGTCTCCCCAATGTATATTAAATTACATGGACAGCGTAAAGCATAAATAACACCAGAAGTAGTACATGAAAATCTAGCTAATACAGTAAAATTCTTATTACCCAATTTGTGAAATGTTTGAGCAAATCACAAACATTACACTTTCCACAAGGAAAAGTGTCCTTAGATAATGGATTATCTACTAAACATTCTACAGGGGCAATAAAATAGGATTTAATGAGTTTGTCCACTATACTGACACCACTCTTATAAGAAAAGACAGGAAATCCATTTAATAACTTATTTAGCTTTCCATCCCTCAGCAAAAATTTCCAATAATATTTAATTTGTTCTTGCATCTGTTCACTCAAGATGTTATATAACATAACTATATAAAACTTATTTTGAGAACTAGTCTCCATTTTGTAATGCATGCATTTTTACCTTTAAATTTTTTAGCATTTACTAAATAATTTGCACTAATTTTATCCAAGGTGTCCTGCGTAGTGAATAAGAAATACCCTCTATTCAAAAACATCTGAGTAGTTGATGTAATAGCTTTAAATAAATCAGTTGTACTATTGCAAATTCTATATAAACATAGTAGTTTCCCATAAGGTAGGGAATTAATTAAATGTCTCAGGTGAAAACTAGAACCATGCAGAAATTGCCCCCCATCTTGAAATTTTCTAAACACTGAAGTAAAAATTTGGCCAGTGTTAGTACCCATCAAATGCACATCTAAAAATCAACTATCTGTCCAAATTGCAAGCCATCAAAGGATAAATGAAATTAATTACACTGTAAATCATTGGCAACGCTCTCAAATTCATTAATGCCATATTGGCATATAAAAATCACATCATCTATATATCTATAATACTTTACAACATATCTTTTAATAAAATTCATGATGATATATATATCTCTTTTCAAAACTGGCCATAAAAATATTTGCATAAGTAGGGGCAAAAGGTGCCCCCATAGCTGTGCCTTGTAGTTAATGAAAAATCTGATTATTAAAAGAAAAATAATTATTATTCAAACTAAATTCTATCCATCATATGTATCATATGTACATGTGTGCAGGTCCACCTAATTTACCCTGTGGACAGGGTCATCTGACAGGGTGGTCCTCTCCCACAGATGTTGCTGGCTTTGGCCCAACAGTACTGTGTGGTTCTGTATTATGGCTTCCATTATCAGGTTGCATTCCGCTGTTAAAAAGATCTCCTGGCAGTGATGTGACATTGCACCTGGTAGACACTAACAGGGAAACACATCACAGGACCCCACACATGTGGCAACAGTATCTCCAGTATGTGCACATGTACCTTGAATACCAGTAGCCAACACTCACAATGATACCAGTAGCCACCACTCACAACCACAGTATACCCCTGTGATCTATCAGCACAGTATCAGCTTGCATTGCACTTCTGGTCCTGATGAGTCATATTGCCCACAGTGAGGGCTAGTTGTTTGCATAATCTGTCATTCCTCATTCAGGTCTGTGTAAATAGATGACATTAGCCATTTTCCATGTGGATGATGTGTGGATGGTGCTGCGACTTGGTGTGACTACAGTGTGTAATGCAGCTGGGAGCATATGCCTGAGTTAATGTAGGATGCAGACAGGGATGATATGACATCCCATGGATACTTACATTTGCTGCCTTTCAGAAAGGCAATACGGACTTGTTCAATGGTGATGAGGGGAGGGGTGAGGGTGCAGTACATATCCACCTATAGTGATGCTGAGCCAGGGGGGTGTTTGCCCTAACCCTATCTGCATCAGGTTGCCTGTAGCTATGTTGTGTGTGCATGTGATCTGATTGGCCACTATTACAGGTTGGGTTGTTATGTTGCCTCTGAGATTACAGACATATGGGATGTTGGCCTTGTGATTGTTCCTGGTGGATGTCTCCAATTTGTACTCATAGTTGGCCTTACAGTAATCCACCTGTGGCCCTGTATGCCTATTCAGACAATGGCTGGCTTGATGCCAGATCAGTTCTTGGCCCTACTTTGCCCTGTACAACAACTATAGGAACCAAGTCTGTGGTTTGTGTAATGCCGCTGTCCAGCCAAGGAGATTACACTACATTGGTGGAGGTACGTATGACAAGTAAGGTATTGCTGAGGCCATATAGCCATGTATGTGTTAAATCAGTTTATTTGTAGTGGACATGGTCACAAAGTCATAACACAGTTGGACAGCTCTTCAATTTTGTCATGATAATCATGCTTACTGTACTAACCATGGCTGTGTCAGGGCAATGCAACAACCAGTAGCTGTAGAAATGTCAATCTTTTGGGTGGGCAGTAACTAAGATTACACATGTACATGTACAGCTATTTTAACTGACATTTTGCATCCCATGTCTGTTTTCATGAGGTGGACTCATACACCTACTCATACTGACATGTTTATAGCTAATACCTCACATACATATCTGTTTTATGTCAGTATGGCACACTAAATTCAAACTCTTGCTGTGCAGTCATCCCTCTCAACCTGTTACAGCAGGACATCTGTAGGATGCCATGCATACATGGGTGCAATGGGACAGAATCAGTGACAGTGTCTCAATATTGCTATAACATACTTGAGTCGTTCAACAGCAAAGTAGCCTTTGCACTGACAGTCATCCCCTGGAGGATGTCCAATAGTCATATGGCATGAAGAGAGAGGAAAGGTTAGGAGTGTGGTGTTGAGGGTAAGAAATCTTAATGTTGCCAGTGTGAGTGGTATATGGACCAGGCTAGCTGATATGATGGCCAGAGGATGGTTGATATAGTGTGTGTGTGTGTGCAAGAGACCACATGGAAGGTGATCATGGGTGTATGAAAGGCAAGCCACTATTATGTTATCAAGGTATGGACTGGAGGTGGAATGGGGTAGGGCTTCTGCTGAAGGAACAGTATGCCAAGAGTGTTTTCAGAGGATGACATATGTGTCTGATAGAGTGATGTTTCTGAAGCTGCAAGCTGATGGTGCAATGATGACTGTTGTTAGTGCATATGCAATGCAAGTTGGTTGTGCAATGGATGAGAAAGAGAAATGTGACGTCAGATGGATGATGTGGTGATTATTGTACCCAAGGGTGACAGACTGGTCATTGCAGCAGATGTCAATGGGCATGCTGGTGAAGGGAACAGATGGGATGGAGAATTGATGGGCATACATGGTGTTACAAGGAGTGGAGACGGTGAGATGGTAGTGGATTTTGCAAAAAGGTTGGACATGGCTGTGGTGGATACACACTATAACATGAGGGAGGAGCATAGGGTGACATACAAGAGTGGAGTAAGATGCACACAGGTGGAATATATCCAATGTAGGAGGGCCAGTTTGAAAGAGATTGGAAACTGTAAAATGGTGATAGGGGAAAGTGTATTTAGGCAGCAGAGAATGTTGACATTTGAGATAATGTTGGTGATTGAGATGAGGAGGTGTGTGGGGGCAACACCAAGGATCAAATGGTGTGAATTGGAAAAGTGTGCTTGTGAGGTGGAGTTCAGGGAAAAGTTGATAGGCACTGGGTGGCAGTGACAATCTAACAAATATCTGGTTAAGTATGGCAGAGCTGGTAAGGGAGACAGCTAGATGGGTGCTTGGGGTGATATGGATGGAGGAAGCACTACAAGGACACCTGTTGGTGGACTGAGGAAGTACTAGACAGTATACAGAGACAGAGATTGCGAAAGAAGGAGTGGGATTGTCAGAGAGATGAGGAAAGTAGTCAGGAGTATGAGGAGATGATGTGCATGGCAAAAAGATAGGGGGCAAAGGCTAAGGATGGGCATAAGAAGAGTTGTATGACAGGTTGGACACTAAGGAGGGATAACAGGAATTGTACCGATTGGCTGTACAGATGCCCTGAGCTAAAAAAATATGTGCAGCAGATAAGGGTGATAAAGGATAATGAGGTATATGTACTCAGAAATGAGGAGAGTGTGTTGAGGACATGGACAGTGTACATTGAGAGGCTGATGAATGAGGAGAATGAGACAGAGAAGGATAAATGATGTGGGTATGGTGAATCAGGAAGTGCAATGGTTTAACAAGGAGGATGTAAGGGTAGCTATGGAGAGGATGAATACTGGCAAGCCTGTTGGTCCACATTACACACCTGAGGAAGCATGGGGTTGTATAGGGGAAATGGTAGTGGTGTGGTAGCCAGACTGTTTACTGATATCTTGGGAAGTGTGAGGTTGCATGAGGTGTGGAGAGAAAGTGCTTGGGTATGGTGTGAAGAATGATGTTGATGTGCAGAGCTGTGATAACTACAGAGGGATAACATTGGCCAGTCACAGCATGAAGTTATGGGCAAGATTAGTGGAAACTAGGTTATGCAGGGAGGTGAGGAGTACTGGTCAGCAGTATAGTTTCATGCGTGGAAAGGGCACTACTGTTGCTCTGTGTCTCCCTGGACTTACAGAAAGCATGTGACAGGATGCCTAGACAGGAGTTGTGTTATTGTATGATGAAGTCATGAGTGGAAGAGATATATGTAAGAGTGGTACAGGATATGTACAAGTGTGGTGTGACAGCATTGAGGTCTGCATGGGGATTGATGGATGTGTTTAAGGTGGAGGTGGGATGATATCAGGGATCAGCTGTGAGCCCTTTCTGATCTGCAATGATGATGGACAAGTTGACAGACAAGATCATATGGGTGTCCTCTTTAATTATGTTGTTTGCAGATGACATTGTGATCTGTATTGAGAGTAGGGAACAGCTTTTGGAAACCCTGGAGAGGTGGACATATGCTCTAGAGAGAAGAGGAATGAAGGTCAGCAGTACTAGGACAGGATATATGTGTGTGGCTGAGAGGGAGGATAGCGGAATGTTGAGGATGCATGGGGTACAGCTAGCAAAAATGGATGTGTTCAAATGTTTGGGAATCAACATTTCAGAGTAATGAGGGCTATGGAGGGCAGGTGAACAAGTGAGAGTCCAGGCAGGATGGAGAGGGTGGAGAAGAATGTCAGGAATGATATGTGACAGACAAGTAACAGTAAATGTGCTATGTAAGGTCTACAAGATGGTAGTGAGACAACCTATGTTATATGGGTTGGAGAAACTGGCATTGACAAAAAGGCAGGAGTCAGAGCTGCACATGACAGAGTTACAGATATATGATTTGGACTGGGTGTGACACAAGGGCACAGGTTTAGCAATGTGTATATGACAAGCTCAGGGCATGTTGGACAGATATGAGACAAAGTTGGAGAAGCATCATTATATCAGTTTGGACGTGCTGTGGAGGGGTGCTGAGTATATTGTGAAAAGGATGGTAAGGATGTAGCTGCCAGGTAAGAGGAATAGAGGAAGGCCTCAGATAAAGTTTCTGGATGTGGTGAGAAAGGACATGCAGGTGTCTGGTGTGTGAGAGCAAGATTCAGAGGACAGGCAGAAATGGCAACAGATGATCCACTGTGGCAATCCTGAATGGGAAAAGCCAGAGGACAATGAAGGAGGATGCTGTAATGTTAGTTTTCACAGATTTGGCAGACATACACATATGGTCAGTGTGCAGAACACTGGACAGTTGAATGGTTTGAGCTCTGTATATAACATGGAGTTCAACACACACATCTGCAGCAGTACTTTACTCTGCACATGCTCTGTATAGTTGTCTTATATGTACAAGACAAAATGTGTATCATAGTTATATGCACAGGTAACATATGGATATGTACAACATCCCAGTAGCTGGCCTAGTCACTACAGACAGAGACACATGCTCTGACCATCAGTGCTGTTCAGCAGTACATCAGTACAGCAAGTCTTGTTGAGACATATGCTTTCAAACCTGTTTTCCATTATTACAGACCACCTACTGCATTCAATTACATGCTTGCTTGTTTCACATACAATTTTTCTTTCTTTCTGGAGTTTTCACATATATATCCTTTTTTTTTCTCACACTACTTCAGCTTTACACTGATGGACTGTCTATGACATAGGTTGTTTGAATAGATGGCAGCTTGTCTTCTTTTGGTAATGCTTATGACCATGTGATGACCTGAGCATGAATTGGTGTTCTCCAGTTGCTGATTGAATGCAGAGCAGTTGTGTAGTCATTCCAATAGCCAATGTCATGGCAACACACTCCTGTAAATGAGTACTCCATGTGGATGTGGGCCCTTTCCCTTACCTGTGAGGAAGAGATCCTGGAGGTGTGAGAGCTAATACCTCTTAAAACAAGACCTGTGGAGACAAGCCAACTAAATGGTGGAGAAGATTCAAGACTTAGGGGCAGAATGTGAGTAATGTTGTTATATGATTTGAATACTACTTGTTTAACAGGGTTTGCCTGAACATGTTATGTCTGCATGTGGGTTGAATGAGGAATGTAATTGCAGGCTGTGTATTTAAATGTACTTAAGTGTTAATTGCATCTTCTAATTAAGGCAAGTATTTATTGCAATGTGTTACTCCTTGAAGGCTTTGGTAAACACATCATAGTAAAATGAACTTATGTGAATTACTGGCTGTTTGCACTTTTGTTTACTATGTTCACTCATTAAAGTTGTTTTGCTAAGAGGTCACAGTGTATGTTTGGCCATTGTGTATGGCCTATCATGATTTTGTAGCAGTGTACTGTTCAAATATTATTTAGACTGGGGGGACAGATGTGAGTATCATGGGCCCTTTTGTATCCAACTGTGCATGCTGCCCCAGTTATGGGTGGTCTATCAACTGTATATGTTTGTATGGACATTTAGAAACATGTATGCATATATATATATATATATATATATATATATATATATATATATATATATATATATATATATACACACACACACACACATGTCAGTATTTCTTGGTAATGCATCTAACTATATATTGTTATACATGCATATGTATCTCCACACACTCCACACATTTCTATCTATCTATCCCTCTGTATATGTAAGTATTTGCTTTCATGTATATATATTTGTAGATAATAATTCCTCAATGCACAGTGTGTCTTTCCTATTGTAAACTGACTGTACTGCATGATATGTTGGAAACAAACATCCTAACATCTCTCAGTTAATATGGTCTAGTAGTAAATTGCTGTAACTATGGTGTATAGCATCCTGGGTTCAAGACTGACCACAACTGGATTATTTTGTTGCTTGCCAGAAACTGGACTGCTGGATACAGAGTGATTAAAGCAATTTTAAGCACCTGTAAGTGGGTTTGCATGGGTTTGCACAGTGCTAAGCAGTGATAAAATATGGTTAAACTGATAGGCGCTTAAACTATGTAGGCTTTGCTTACCCGTGCACAAATATGATGCTTAGCAGAGCTAACTACTGGTTATCATTCACATTTAAGCAATGTATAAGCCTGATAAGCATAGTTCAGCCCTGGGAACCATTGCTCACATTCCAGTCTCATAAAATAGCAGAGCAATGATATATTGTAATAGGTTTATTTAATGTCCTGTACATAACTTGCTTTTATGTGCACTCATTACAGTAGCACTTTGGTTTACATAGGTAGTATCACATTTTTTTTATTGTGTTTTATACATGGGTAGTATCATATGCTATTTGCATGTTACACCAGCTACAGTACACTGGTTGATGAATATGATTCCACACATATTGTAGTATGAAATTAATGTTGTTGACATTGCTTTTCCATTTAAAATTAGATTGCCTATTGTAGTACTCCAACCATGCACCTCTGCATGCAGCGCTGGGACTCTGAGTACTATACTATCTTGTTCTTGATGTGTTAGCTGTATGTTTTAATGTATCTCCTATTGGATATTAATATGATATTATTATATTAACTGTAGAGTACTATGTTTTTTGCCCATGTCATTGAGGACTGCTGTGATGTAGTAATGGCATATATTTTGGTTTCAGACTTCTATCCTTCAGGACATTCATCCTATTGAATAACATGTTTGATGTCCACTTCCTGTCTGTCTTCTGTACAGATGTCAGGTATTACTAAGGCCATACAACTATGTAGGTGCCCACATAGTTTTGTGCTGTGGGCCTGGGCACTGCTGCTAGCTCCCACAAATGGGACATCCATCATGTGGGCCTTGGCCTTATTACTTGCCTGTGCGAAGGACTTTACAGAAGTGGTGGGCTACAGATTTACAGACAGTAGGTAGGAATACTTCACAGCACAGGACATCTCTAGACAGCACAACGACATGGGGACATATCTCCAGAATTGTGAAGAGATTCTAGGTCTTTATCAGTGCTGTTATACACATGGTGGGTTGATAGGTTGACAGGGTTTGTGTGGACATGCATTTAGTGAGTAACTTCATGTCTGACAGTGATATGTTTCTGATATACCTCTCTACTGGCTTGCTGTCCACAGACTGGCCACATGTTTGCCTGTTATGTTTTGTCTGTTCCACAGACAGTTGTCCTTGGAAAATCAGTCAGGGACTCTGGGGACTGCAGTTAGTAAATACTAAACTCCATTGGTATTACTGCCTTCCTATTCCTCATAAAGGATATGTTACAACAAACCCAGTAACATCAGTAAGTGTCTAAATTTCTGACACCAATATATCCATTCTACACCTGTGTTTGTGCCTCTGTCCTCAAATGATGTCAGGCTTTGTCCAGATGTCATGCACTATGAGGCTCAGACATATTTAGTAGCATTATTTCTTGCCTTCATTCCTCCTACCATCTCAGTGATGTAGTAAACCCACAGACATGTTGCAGGAAAGAAGCCATAGATATCATTCCTGAGCCTGTACATTCGGAGATGAACTGTACCTTTGAGAGGTCTGTGCATGTCTGACCATTGCTGACAGACTGCCGGGATTGTGTACACCTGTCGAGTGTACATGTTATTTTGGATGTGTATGGAAGGAGATAGATGTAAGTGTTATGGCTCCTTTTTTATCTGACTGTGCATGCTGCTCTTGTTCTTGATGTCTATTGGTTGTATGCCTTTGTAGCAGCAGAATGAGATGTGTCCTATATCATGGTCATGATGCAGACTGCACTGACTATTGAACCACTATATGTAAAGGTAGTGTGTGAATGGAAAATATTATGTATTTCTTCACACAGTCCATATAATCTACTGTTCACCTGACCTACCAGTATGTGACTGTGACTGTGGTGGAATTGGTTGTGGGTATGCACTTTCACACTGGTGCTTGATTTTTGGTGCTGCAACATCTCTATAGTGCCTGACATCCCAAAGGGGATGACAACACATTCAGTGACATTGAGCTTAAGGCCATGGCTCTGACACCAGCCATTGGTCTCAGTGAGGCCTTTCTGTAGGATGTCAACTTCACTTAGGTTGTTAATAGCTCCCAACTTGCATTTATCTGCAAAACATTGTCAGCAAGAGTCCCTTCATGTTGGCATGGACTTCAGAGAAGTTGATAACAAACAGGAGAGGACCCTGGATCGAACCATGTGGAGCTCCACACGACTGGTCGGCAGTCTGACTTAGGCTCAGCTACTTTCACACTATGGGTTCTGTGAGACAGTTTAAAACACACCTACTGTTATAGGGGTTGATGCATAGCTTAGTGAGTTTATCCATGAAACCTAAGTGGGGAATGTTATCAAAGGGCTTGGCCAGATTGAGGCAGGCTGTATGAACCACATTGCCTTCATCCTCAGCTCTAGTGACTGACTCAAAAAAGTCCACCAAGTTGATTGAACAGGCATGATCTACCCTCCACAAAAGCAAACTGTGTGGGATCCAGAGTCTGGAGATTCCTATATTCCTGTTTCTTAGGTCCATAATGATGTTTTCCATAGCTTTGCATGACAGCCTTGTCGGGCTAATGGGGTGAAACTTCCCAGGGTCTGCAGCCACTCCTCCTTTGTGGAGAGGGATAACTGTAGAAGTGCACCAGTCAGTAGGGACAAAGCCTGTGGCGAACCTGTGACTGAACAGAGCATACAGGTGAGGTGCCAGTTCACTCTGTAGTTCATGCAGAAGACATCCAGGGATATTGTCAGGTCCAATAGAAGTGGTATTATTGGCTTTGGACAGTGGTGTGTTAACCAAAGCAGCAGTACTACTGGGTGTCTGGCAGTGTACTGGTATTGTGATTTGTCCTTTGGGGATGGGGAGAGGGGTAAAGTTGCCAGTGAATCTGTGTGCCATTATATTGGTAATATCTGTTGCCTCAGTATAGGAGTTAACATTGTGCAGTAGCTCAGAGCACATGTTGGTATTGCTGTGGAGACTCTTTACATAACTATAGGAGGCCTTGTGGATGTCTTTACTGTGTGCTGCAATACTGTTTTCACAGCTAGCTTTAGAGTATTTCATGAGGAATCTCATCTTTTTGTTGACGCTGATAAGGAGGTTTTGCCAGTCTTGGGACATCACCTTATTCTATATCAGTTTCCTCCTTCTGCTCTAAAGTAGTTTGGGCAGGGGACCACCAGACTGACTTCCCTTTTCTGGGAGAGAACATGTTGTTTCTATTGGGTATGGTGGAATCCATGCATTGTGTACGTGTGCATACTACTTTGGTGTGTGTTTGGAGGTCATGCAAATATTCTCCATTTGCATGGGTGCCATAAAGTTAGCCAACTCAATCTTTGGAGGCCAAAGTTGGCTTTGGAAAGGTTTTTCATGGTAGTTATCTTTGCAAAAGGGTGGGAGAGATGTGGATTTCTAAGGTGATGACATCGTAGTCCAATCTAAGCATGGCAGAGCTGACTATTGGTGTACAGTAATAGTCGCTATGTTAATAATGACTAGGTCAATGATGTTGCTACCTGTAGTGGGTGTAGAAATGAGCTGGACCAGGCCACTGGAATGGATGCATTCCAGGCAACATTGGGCAAATGCATTGATACATTGATAGCTTTCATAGTTAATGGAGGTGTAGTTGAGGTCAACCAGTATGATAGTGTGAGGCTGGACAGTACTATCCTCCAGGGCAATTAGGCACATGGGGTTGACTCTTAGGACATGCTTGGGGACCTATAGCAGGCTACAACTTGAATTGCTGTCTTACCCTATGTTAGCTACACCTGCAGTATCTGTGATGCATTATGTTGTGCTACCAGTGTGGACGTGTGTGCATCCTTTGTGAATAAGGAGTGCTTCTAGTGAGTGTCTTTTGAGATTTAGACTTCTAGTGTTGAGCAGCATGACTCTCAGATTGCATGTGTTTATACTGTTATATATTTAGGTATATTTATGCATACATATGTGTGTGTGTATATATATATATATATATATATATATATATATATATATATATATATATATATGTGTGTGTGTGTGTGTGTGTGTGTGTGTGTGTGCGTATATTTATATACTTTATATATATATATATATATATATATATATATATATATATATATATATATGTGTATATAGTTTACATGTATATCTCTATAGATATATTTTGTGTCTATATTTGTCCACATATATGCATCACCATACATAAATACGTGTATATAATGAAAACCAGATTCTATATAATCTTTTCCCTACTGTTGAATGACTCCACTGAGTGATATGTATGAAAACATCAAACATACCTACAGGTCAAATGCATTAATGGTAGATTGCTGTGGTTATGGTAAGTATTTTGTTGCTGGGCAGAACAAGGCTGTTGGATACAGAGTGATTAAGGCACTTTTAAGCAGTTGTAAGTGGGTTTGCGTGGAGCTAAGCTAAGTTAAGTGACGCTTATGTCCGTTTGCCTTCACTTAGGTCCATTTACGTCTGCTAAAACCAGCGCTAATTTTAAATAAAGAAAAGACAAAGGGAGATAGGAAAGTGGTGAAATGGGGGCAAGCAGGGGGTAAAACAAAATTAGAGGCAGCTAGGGATGTGCAGGATAGGTGTAGTAAAGGACCATAGCTCTGCATTTCTTCGACAGCAACAGATGATATGACTGTGGGCAATTTGAAATTTATAACCTCACACCCCACAAGGAGGGGTATGGGCAACATAAAAGGATGATAATTAGTGGGGTATATTGAGTAAGGGGACCATTTCTCTGGGTGAAATGCAGAGCTATGTATGGGATGTATTTTTTTTTACCAGATCCCCCCTTTTTTTAAAAAGGTTAGAGTGGGACATTGGGGAAGGAGTGTAGGTAAGTGTGGGTAGGAACATTTTGTAGGAGAGGTTGCATTTGCAGACAGACAAGACACATAAGACAGCAGACAAGGACAGTGTGTGACACATGGGGGGACACACCTTGGATGGTGAAGGTGGTTTGGAATCCCTCAAGCTGTGCCAGTCTGCCCTCCACCTGGCACAGTCATTCATCCAGCTCCAACTGGAGGGCACTGTGCACCATGCCACGGACCTCTTGCCAGGTGAGAATATCCTCACCACGCCTGTGTGCAGGAGGAGGACAAGCCTCCTCACCTGCAGCGGTTCCACCCGAGGGTGGTGCAGGACCAGCAGATGAGTGAGGTCCGGGTTGAGTCCCAGACATACTGGGAACTGGTGTCTCAGCCAGGTGCAGTGGGAGATGCAGATCCGCCGGGATCGGCCTTCCTGAATGTGCTATGGAGTGAGAATTAACAATGTGTATTGGTTAGTCATGAACAAAACAATTAAACATTAGTCAACATAGCATGCATGGGTATTCTAGTTGACCCAGAACAATGGAATTGTAATAGTGGCATGGCAAACAGAACACATGCAGAAATGGAATGGCAGTCAGGATTGCAACATCATGCCAGTTATATTTATGGCAAGAGGCCAACAACAATGGTTATTCAACAAGGTATGTTAGTATGCACACATTTTCAAATATAATAACCAAAAATGGAACAAAGGTCCCAAAAGTAAGTTTTAGTAACAACATACCCATATTACATTTTGTGTGGTTGTTGGAGCAGATGAGTGGTGGGGGAAGAGAACATAATTCCATTAACAACTGCATTCATTGATACTTCTCAATATACTACTGTTCAATACTTTACAGTTCAGCCCTCTCAACCTCTACCTGGGCCATCCAGCTACTACAGAACATACACACCTGTACATATGGGCACCTGGAGTACTATGGGGCAAGGTATGCCAACTCTACATACATAAATATAGGGGACTCATACCTGTCATACTTACTGGTACAAGTAACAATGTGTTCCGTGTCCTGCTGTTCTGTAAGTGTGCTTTTGGCATACTTGTACTGTGATGTTATCTGGGTGTAGCTTTCTTGGCAACAGGGGAAGCTATCTGTGACAGCATGATACTTGAGAGGCCTGTATTGGCCAGACTGCATAGTGTAAATGGCTAGCCTGCTTCTATTTGCCGGACTGGGGCTGCTCAACAGAACATTTGTGCACATTATGTACATATACCCATCATACTGCTTCTGCAAATATTTCTTTACCTGTGAGGAAAATATCTGTTCACAATAGATTAGTGTTCCTGCCAATATTCAAGTTTGCAGCTGTAGAACTAGAAAGATATGATGGTAGCAGTCCCTGGGTTTGAACCATGGTGTGTGTGTGTGTGCAAAAGGGAACTAGAGACCTAGTCCGTATCAGACTAAGCTACTAGGGAAGTGGTGTCAGTTACTTGGATTATTTCTATCTGGCACATACTTTTCTACACACTCTGCTTTTTTATCAAATGTTTTTTTATTTGTTTTCTATAATACCTACAACAAACATCAGAACAAGAAACTGTTGATGTTACTGTTTACACAGTATGAGCAGATTATTAAAACTAGACATTTGGACATTTTACTAAAACAGACTTCACTTTAGAATCAAGTCAACACAATCTGCTTTTGCAGTCTGCACCTCTTAGTGTCTCAAACGTTCCTGTACATTGAAGACTACATACAGCTGAAATGCAAAGGTTTACACAAGGCAATGCAGGCAGGAAGACAGTACAAGACATTACTGAAGAAAATATTTACTTTTGCATTTAGTCAGTTATTTCAGATGCAAATTCTAAACTATGCAGACAAACAGTGCCGTATCACTTCACCTCAGTTACTGCATGCTGCAGCAGCTACACAATTGTGCTTTTCAGATACAAGTCAAATGAAAGACAACAGTTTGTGGTAATCAGCTTTATTATTTTTGACATAACAACACTTTCTATAACTCAGAAATCCACAGTTAGTATTAGTGCATGATATGCACAGGTGCGCTGCTTCTCATTTGTAACTACTACAGTAGCCCTGACACAGCAGTTTCTTAGCAGGTTCTTACAGACAGCCTAATGCATATTGTACTCTTCCTCTCCTCAGTTGTACCTTGTTTGCTACAAAACTCTGTATTACACAGCAGCTGCACAACTGAGTTCTAACACTGGCAGCCTGACACATGCATTATTCAGTATAGTTAGAGCACAATTATATATACAGACAGTACTACCTTAACTATTTCTGATTTATTAAAGCAGATATTACAAATATTTCTGTACTCACCAAACTCTCAGCGCAGTCAGACCAGGCGCTGTCCATGGGCATCAATGTTCACAGCCGTCTCATTGGCAGCTGTATGGGGAAAGAACACACATTAAAAACAACTGCATAGTAACATATACAATTTTTAAATAATTATTTACAAATACAAAGACTGGATACTTACAGACTTCTGGGATGTCCTCCACTTGTGCCTCTTGGATCCACTGGGCCAAGAGCTTACCTGTCCAATGCTTTAGGACATCATAGTGATGACGAACCTGCTCACCAGTTTGGGGTATGCCAGTGGCACTGGTGAGATTGCATGCCAGACGGTCCCAGGCCTCCGCTTTGTACTGGGAGCCCTGGTACTGGCCTTGCAGCAGTCTAGCTTCATGGTCTTTAATAAGGAGTCCAACCATGACCCTGGAATCCTGGATGCCCCAGCATTGCGCCCGGAAGCAAACACCCTCTCCTACACCTGCCATTGTTGCTGCCCTGATCAGACTCAAATAGATATGGCTGTATTCCCTCCTTTGCTGTTTAAATAAGGCCATTTTCCTGAACTTTTCTGTGATTGGCTGATTTTCAAATATACTAAGCTATGGTTAGCTCAGCGCAAATCCACTTAGCAAGGTTAAATCAGCTAAGTAAATCTTACAGCTGCTAAGGACTGTTTATATCTTTGTGCTTAAGCAATCCTTAGCTTGTTTCAGCAGAGCTGCGGCAGGCTTAACTGGCCGCAAACAATTATTTAAAAAAAAAAAAAATAGAAAAAGTTTTTTTACATTTCTCTATGGCATTTTCCCAGCCTTACACTACCA
The DNA here is from genome assembly GCF_019279795.1 of Protopterus annectens. Lineage (NCBI taxonomy): Eukaryota > Metazoa > Chordata > Ceratodontiformes > Protopteridae > Protopterus > Protopterus annectens. The sequence continues at coordinate 1,945,933,046 of NC_056735.1, read as the reverse complement.
TATGTGAGGCATATGACTTACAAATATCCTTCTAATTCATAAAAGTTAATTTACAACTCCTTCCATACATAAGATATATTTGTCCAAGCTGGGATTCGAACCGTGCATGGCTTGCATATTAAACCAGTGTTCTAACCATTACGCTATATCAGCGAGAATTTCTCCTTCAGAATTCTATTTCACTCTGAAATAGCATTTAAGCTGGGCTGTGTAAAGTGCCATGGTGCGCAAAGCCGCTGCGCTGTGCTTAAACTTTTTTTATTGTAAAAAATATACATATAAAGAAATATGAAATTATTACATATTTTTATCAGCAGGTGGCAGCCATGTTGGGACAGGGATCTGGCCATTCTGGGGACAGTCATGTACTGTGTGGGCTACTTCTTGAGGATTGTGTTTTTTTTTTCTTATTTCAATGTCCATGGACACTGACATTCTAGTTTTACATTTCAATGTCCGCGGACACTGAAATAATGCATAATATTAGAGCTAGGCTCTAATATTATGCTACTTTCTTGTTTGAAAGTGCCGTATGGCACTTTCTGAGTACAGAGTGTGTGTTTAAGTATCCATGCAGGACTTATACATGCCCCCTGTACTCGTACAAGGATCATGTAGGTGTAGGAATACAGCAGTGCACCCTCATTAATATGTAGGAAGCGCTGCTGCTGTATTCTTACACGGAACAGTCCATGCAAGAATAGACTATTCATGAATCCCGGGGTATATCTATTATTACAATTACTACTGCTGCTACTACTTCAAATACTACTACTGCTACTACCACTTTTATGACTTCTAGTAGTACAACTAATACTAATACTACTAATACTACTATTTCAGCAACTATGACCACTACAACTAACAACATTATTGATGTTAAGCCAAATAAATCAAATCAAAAATTAGTAAGCATCCTGATGAAAACATGCATTTCACTAAACAAGCATTAGCTGACCCCTCTGTGCACTAGATATAGGCAACCATAAATTTACACAATTTTGCAAAGCACAGGGCACGGTCATCATTACTTGCACTTTCTGTGAGGGGAATACAGTAGCACAGGCCTGACACAAATAAAGTCAGTAGAGCAAGTATGCACTTTAAAGGCTAGTATCTCCTGATGTGAAGAAGTCAATTTTAAAGAAAATTATGACTGAATGGGAAGTGCTATGGTCAGCTTGAGCTGTACTATATATGGTATGCAGGAATGCAAACAAATTTATATTGGCATTATGCCCTGCCATCCTAGATAGCCATGTGTGATAGAGAATCAGTTCATTGTTGTCACCCTCAATCCAGGTAAACTACCTCTACTAGGAAATTCATTCCTACTTCTATGATCCTAGCTAGAAGTTCACGTGCTATGTAAATGAAAACGATGTGCACTGGATGAGCTGTCATCATGATTACCTCCATGATCATGAGCACATGGCAGATGGCAAACCATGTCTGGATCTTGACACTTCACCTCTAATGGAGCAGTGGAAGTGGTAACACTGTGGGATCAGTACCTAGAATGGTCATAGCCACGGCAGCTGATATCTGATGATGTATAATCTGTTGGCCTCATAAAAGCTGCCCTACCCAACATGTTCCATAACAGACGCATTATGCATTGTGTCAATTAACTGGCCAATGGAGTCATACATAGGGTTCATGCAGGCTTGTACATCAGAAGGCATGATGTAATGTACTCTGACCATTTCTTCCAAAGCCCTGATAGAACTTGCCATTGTTTCCACAATAGCTCTGCACATACCTTGGGTGTCAGATATTGACACATTAACATTAGGTTTAGCATGCCTTTTCTGAACACCTCTACCAACAACCCAGTGTGACATTTCACACTCACAAAGGACAGGGGGAGGTTCTGGCAACTCTGCAACTGTGGTAAACACACTACCTTGATACATCAAGTCCAAATCAACCTGCTCACTCTCAGATTCTTCTATGTCATGGCTATGCATATGCATAATGGCTGTGAATAGAGTGTGGGGAGAGGATGTGAGAGACACACCTTCCTTGATGGACATACCCTTTGCAGCCCCAGAATATGTCAGTTGATCACTGCTATCCTTGTCAGTGGCTACCATTCCTCCAAAATCAGGCTGTTGGAGTTCCACAGAGGTAGTGCTAGACTTTCCTGTGAATATACCAAGAAAACTGAAAAATAGAAAGAAGATAAATAAATGATTACAGTATACTACCTACACCTGAATAAAACAACAACATATGTAAATGCAAATTACCTTTACAGTAATCTATATCCAAATAAAGACAAAAAAACTTATTTACATACCATGTACAAGTGATGGCCATTGTACTTCAATCAGAAAACACCAAAATGGACCAGCTGTTAGGATGTGAATAGTAGATAATAGTTTTATTGCTTCAATAAATCATGATATCAGCAATGGTCAAAACCAAATGTCCAAGAAAATAAGACATCACCATTGTGAGACATTATAGGTTCATTATGCTAGCTAAATTAAGAATTTAAACATAATGTACACATAATTCACCCCACATATTCAAAATTCCATTTGGTGTTTGGACAAAAAATAATAAAAATGAATGAATTACATTGTAAATATACATATACATATACATATGTGTGATCCAAAATATTTAGGCAAACATAAACCTGTATTCAAACTACTAATTGGTATGTTCAATAGAACAATTAAGGCAAGTCTACCCCAAACCAATAACCTGCCATTATGAATATATGTCACAATATATATAAGGCTGAAATATATAATTTATATAAACCCATAAGACCCACCCATAATGGGTATAAAAAATCCATCAAGCCTAATAAATTGCAACATAAAAATAGAAATACACATGTATTTACAACCTATTGAATTGGTTCCAATGTATTCAATCCTGGTCTGAAAAGACCCCCTAACCTTATAATCCATTTATACTCCATATCATTGAGTTTCTTGTGCCATCCTGCTTTCATTTGTCTATGTAAAGTGATTCTGTCTATAATAATGAATGTGAAATGAGCAGAAGGGTGTTCAAGGGTATGTTTATACAAAGCATTAGTCATGTGTTTGTGTCTGATCGCACTAATATGTTCACAAACCCGAAGTTTAACAGGCCTGGAGGTCTGTCCCACATAAAATGCCGAACAATTACAAGTGGCCAAGTATACTGCCCAATCCGAACTACAATTGGAAAACATCCTGATCTCGAAAACCTGGGATGTGTTTCTACTAGAAAACTCACTAGTTTTGGGCATGTGTTTACAAAATAAACAATGACCACATGGAAAACTTCCCTTCAATGTTCTTCCCTCCAAAGTGGTCTGTAGTATATGTATATGTATATGTATATTTACAATGTAGGGACTATAAGTAGGTCTCACAATGGTGATGTCTTATTTTCTTGGACATTGGGCATTGAAAAGGTTTGCTTATTCAGCATGGTTTTGACCATTGCTGATATCATGATTTATTGAAGCAATAAAACTATTATCTACTATTCACATCCTAACAGCTGGTCCGTTTTGGTGTTTTCTGTTTGTTGGTTATTTGGGACCGTGCAGCAGATCGTTCTTTTCTTCTGGATGTAGATGCTTCTTCATCTTGTTTAATATTGCCCATGGGATTTCTTCTTTTTTCGTTTACATTTGTAAGATTGGCTCTTTGAATTCTACTCACATTGATATATCCATTTTTTTGGTGTTTGGTCGCTGATGGGTCTGGACACAATTCACTTTGTAGGATATCTTGCGAGGCCAGGACAGTGAATTACATATGTGTGTTTGGGTTGGTGGCCTCACTCCATAATCGGAAGTTTCGCAAAGTACTGTTTGACATTTATTTTCCAGCTTGCATGGAACAGCTTATGACAAGGTACTGTTGGGAACTATTGGCTTCTGAAATTTTGAAGAGCGTTTTTGTCTTCTTACAGCTCTTTTGCCGATAAGACAATTACAAACACTCTTTATTGCATGTCATTATTGGCCTTGGGGTATTTTTTCAAGCATTCAGCTTAGACTGGACTATTCAAATTTCGTTTTTAAACGAGAGATATTTGTTTAATAACAGTTCCTTTGTTCTCTTATGGACAAATTTATACAAATATTATGTGACTATTGTGAATATATGTATGTTATATTACAATACTTTTTTTCACATTTTGGGTAGGTGGTCTATAGGCTATTTGGACTTGGATGTAAGACAGGAGAGAGCTATTAGCTCAGATTGGACTATTTAAATTTTGCTCTCAAACTGGAGACATTTGTGTAACAACAGTTCCTTTTGCATTCTACGGAACGGGGGCCATTTTGATTTTCTCTTATGGACAAATTTATATAAACATTATGTGATTATTGTGAATGTATGTATGTTATATTATTATAACATGTTTTTTCACATTTTGGGCAGGTGTTCTATAGGCCATTTGGACTTTAATACAGGACAGGAGAGAGTTATACTCACGCAATAAGGTTGATTTATGTCATATTGTTCAACCGAGTTTTACTATTTTGGTTTGCGTTTGTAGGGGCAGTTTATTAGTAAACGGTCCATGGTCTTTGCAATAGTGGGTTGGGCCTGTCAGGATATCTGTGCAATTGCGGGGAGAGACCAATATGATCAGTTCACTAATGTGTATAGTGGTCAGGGTTGTTTATCGCAACGTTTAGGACTACAGATCATTTAAACTAAGATATTGCATCTTTTGGACACCAATTATTCATCATACAGGGTCATTACATTTGTATTAGATATACTCAGGCTCTTTTGGGTTTCATTAGATACAGGGGGTAGCATGTTTACTGTTCTAAACTGTTTTTTTAGATGTAGATTGGCATTATTGGTTGAGACACATTGATTAGTACTTTCATTGGACTTAATTTTTTGGAACTTTTCCAGCAATAATCAGTTATATATTTGTTTAACTAGGGGTGGGTATAATATGCAAAATATGTTCAACATTGTGATACCACAATTTCAGATCAAAATAAGGAGATTCTAATAATTTTATTCAGGTGCAACATTGTTCAATATAACACCAGATGAGATGAAGGTCGTTCTGGTTTAACATTCTTTAAGACTGTTTAAAATTTTGATTAATATGGATTATATCAGCACCAGATGAGACGAAGGTCATTCTGGTTTACAATAACTATTAATATTTTTTACCTTTGGGAAGTTGGCAGATATTTTTATACCAGAGGAGATGAATATTATGATTATTCTGGTTTATTTCAATCTGGTCTAGTATAGACCATAAATGTCATTCTGGCTTATTTTGATGTTTTTTGGGCTATTTGACTTTTTGAATATGTTAAATCTCTTGTACTTTTTATTAGGTAATTGTTCTATTTTTAGGTTTTGTCCTACTCATTAGTATCAAGAGATTGGTGGGGGTCATTATTAATGCTAGAGATATGTATAGACCTTTTGTTATACACAATAACATGGGTTCTTATTATGGTGCATAGGGGAGTTTTTGGTTTTTGGTCTGGAATATAATATTTTAGAAAGGTTTATACAAATTTCTTTTTCAATTATAGACAGATTTTGTACCCCTTTCTGTCTGTGATTATTTTATACTGGTTATTTCAGTCTGGAAGTGTTTCAGAAACTTTAAAGTATTGTTTTTTTTCATCATAGTGCCTTTTCGAACCATTTCAAAATGGATTTAAATGACATTTTACATGGATTGGCAGCTGATAGGGATAATTTGGAGGTGTTTGGCTTGACCAATAATGCCAGTTCTGAGAGTACGGAATTTATAACTAATGATGAACAAAAATGCAGTTATACATTTACTAAATTGGGGAGACACATGAAAATTCTGTTTGGTATATGAAGCTGTTCAAGGCCTATCAGAACATAACACCAAGGGGTTGAACAACCTTTGGTGGCACATATTGATGAGGAGTTATCTAAGGATTGGGCAGATGCACAACACTCAGCATCTATGCTTTTTGTTAATTGTTTGTTAAAATATTATGATAGAACTATTTCCAATAATCTGTCAGACATTCAAGGTTTATGCTTGGAGGCTGAACAATTCAATAAGCAACAATATTACTCTCAGCATATCTCTAATTTAGCCAAAGATTTGTCTATTCTAGAAAAACAATTGATGAAGAGAAAGATTAACAAATTTCAGCGTGATCTCATGGATTATGAAAAGGGGAAGCCCTTTATTAGTCAAAAAACAGTTAGATTCAGTGAACCTAAGATTAATCAAAGGGCTAATAATAATAACAAGAAAAGACCTAGGTCAATTCTTAGACATGCACACACCTCCTCAGATTTTACTTCTGAGGAAGAAACCTATTCACGTCAGATGGAGAAGTGTCCCCCAGTTGCCAAAAGAAGACAGATGCCCCTTTAGACCAAAGGGCAGGAGGAGGGGCAGAAAACATAGATCTAGGTTCAAATAACTCTACAGAATCTGTTGCAACAGATGATACAGTAACTAACAATGTTCATAACATCTCTTCTATTGTTCTTTCCTGCTCAGATCACACTCTTGAATAAAGGATTGAACTTTGTTCCAAGTTCTGTGGTTCCGGAACATGATTTATTAAATGATGTTAACAATTTTTGTAGATTACTTAATCTGAAAATATTTTTTTCAGACAAAAATGATTCTCAAAGATCTACTGAATTTAGATTCAGAAAATCCACTTTTGTTGCTCCAATGAACAAACATGTCTCTATTTTCAGGGAATGTATCATGAAGGAGTTACATTATGCCAATGTATATCAACCACAATTCAATAATTTAAGCCATAGGGAAAGACAGGCTTTATTAGAGCTTAAGAAAAATCAACAGCTAGTCATTACAATGGCAGACAAAGGAGGTGCCATAGTGGTCATGGACTATCAAGCATATCACAATGAAGCTCTTCGACAGTTGTCGGACACTAGCTATTATAAACAGCTTAAGTTGGATCCTACTCTACGTTTCAAGGCTGAAATAGACAGGTTTTTGGAGGTGTCAATCACTCAGGGGGTAATTACGGAAAAGGTAGCTAAGGAATTACAGGTGGAGGAACCTATCCCCAATATCTGTATCTGTTACCTAAAATCCACAAGGATGCAAAAAACCCCCCAGGCAGACCCATTGTTTCTGGGCGTGGTTCTTTAACTGAACCTTTATCCTGCTTCCTTACTGTGTACTTAAAACCTTTATTGAAACATATATACAGGACACAACAGAGTTTCTTAATATAGTTCAAGACTCACAATTGGAATCCTCGTGGTGGTTGTGTACTCTTGATGTGGCCTCATTATATACCAGTATACCACATGAACTAGGCATTCTAGCTGTTTCATATTGGCTTTATAAATCAAAATTATATTCTACAGAATTTAACAATTTTTTGACCAAATTAACTGAATTTGTGTTATGCAAGAACATTTTTCATTATAATGGCCAAGCTTATTGGCAAGTCAATGGAACAACCTGTTCATGGGTTATTAAATCTTGATATTTGGAGAAGATATCTGGATGATTGTTGGATGGTGGAACAACTTTCCAAATTTGTGGATTATTTAAATGATAACAGCTTTGGAATTCGTTTTTCAGTCAACATAGAACATGATAGCATTGTGTTTTTGGATGTTTTGATCACTAGACTTCATGATCACACTTTAGCTACATCGGTCTATAGGAAATTTCCTCAGTACAACACTCTGCTACATGCGGACAGTTGTCATCCATCATCCACAACATCACGAAATCACAATTTATGAGGATGAAAAGAATATGTTCCTCTTCAGAGGATGGTTCTAAGTCTTGTGATGATCTTGTTAATAGATTTGTTGATCGTGGATATCAAAAACACATCATTGTTAAATCTTTGAAAACAGTTAACCATTCATCACGTTCTGATTTATTACAATATAAATCTAAACAACAGTTCAATCCTAGGTCAGGGCATAATCCCACTTTGAGGTTAGTTACTACTTATGGGATTTGTTGATATAATCAACCAACATTGGGACATTCTACGTTCTCATGAAATTCTGAACGATATATTACCCCGACAGTGTTCTTTTTCTTACCGGAGAGGTAGAAATTTAAATTCTTTTCTAACCCACTATAAGAGACATAGTTCACAGCATCCACTACAGACCACTTTGGAGGGAAGAACATTGAAGGGAAGTTTTCCATGTGGTCATTGTTTATTTTGTAAACACATGCCCAAAACTAGTAGTTTTCTAGTAGAAACACATCCCAGGTTTTCGAGATCAGGATGTTTTCCAATTGTAGTTCGGATTGGGCAGTATACTTGGCCACTTGTAATTGTTCGGCATTTTATGTGGGACAGACCTCCAGGCCTGTTAAACTTCGGGTTTGTGAACATATTAGTGCGATCAGACACAAACGCATGACTAATGCTTTGCATAAACATACCCTTGAACACCCTTCTGCTCATTTCACATTCATTATTATAGACAGAATCACTTTACATAGACAAATGAAAGCAGGATGGCACAAGAAACTCAATGATATGGAGTATAAATGGATTATAAGGTTAGGGGGTCTTTTCAGACCAGGATTGAATACATTGGAACCAATTCAATAGGTTGTAAATACATGTGTATTTCTATTTTTATGTTGCAATTTATTAGGCTAGATGGATTTTTTATACCCATTATGGGTGGGTCTTATAGGTTTATATAAATTATATATTTCAGCCTTATATATATTGTGACATATATTCATAATGGCAGGTTATTGGTTTGGGGTAGACTTGCCTTAATTGTTCTATTGAACATACCAATTAGTAGTTTGAATATAGGTTTATGTTTGCCTAAATATTTTGGATCACACATATGTATATGTATATGTATATTTACAATGTAATTAATTTATTTTTATTATTTTTTGTCCAAACACCAAATGGAATTTTGAATATGTGGGGTGAATTATGTGTACATTATGTTTAAATTCTTAATTTAGCTAGCATAATGAACCTATAATGGGCAATATCTCTTTAAGAGAGGGACTATAAGTAGGTCTCACAATGGTGATGTCTTATTTTCTTGGACATTGGGCATTGAAAAAGGCTAACATTAGCCGAAACCAGTTTGCTTATTCAGCATGGTTTTGACCATTGCTGATATCATGATTTATTGAAGCAATAAAACTATTATCTACTATTCACATCCTAACAGCTGGTCCGTTTTGGTGTTTTCTGTTTGTTGGTTATTAGGGACCGTGCAGCAGATCTTACGTGCGTGATATTTTGGGTTTCATTGTACTTCAATGCCAGATGTCCCTAGACACACAAACATAGTTCAACGAGGAATTATAATCATAAAACGTAACATAACTTAAGAGAAACCTTAAAACTTAAGTATTTTATATATATGAAATCCTCTAGATGCCCTCCACCTCTACCCCAACATCCATAATAGCACTGTAGTACTTTTCTGAGGTGCCTGGATCCCTTACAGTTGACAGGTACTCCTCCATTTTAATGACTGGTGGTTCAGTAGGAGGCCTAGCCCCCAGTAGCTCTTTGTTGCCATGCCAAATCATGTCTCCTTAATTATCCTTCTTGCTTATATCACTAGACCTATGCCTGACACACTTATAGACATGGCCTTGGTCACCCACAAGATTCACATCATCAACCACCTGGGGCCAGACATGGTCAAGGAGGGGCTTGTTAGCTAAATAAGGATGAAGGATCCATACCGCATGGAGATGTAGGACATGGACTTTGACCTCACTCTCATCTGAGAATGAAAGTTTCAGTGGGACTGACTGCTTCTTTTTTTTTATTTTGTTGGCACAATCCTGTTGTGGTAGAAAAAGGAACTATCAGACAAAACCAGCACAATGGGGGAGGAGAGGTTACAAGGCTTATCTAATACTGGGGAGAAACTACTCATTATGCAGGCATCACAATGTAAAATGTTATCAACAGTTCTGAAATAAATTAATGCAAGACCGGTACCCTCCCACATGCCCACCCATGGACAATGTTATGATTACTGAAATGAACAAACATGGACATAGACACAGAATAATAGTTAAATAAACAACTACTTGGTAGATAGAACAGTAAAAGCAGAGAACATTTTCTTAAAGTAACAATAACTCATATAAGCTCCTCCAAGTCAGACATGTCTGAACATTCACAAAATGTTTCCAGAAACCTATAAAGTAAGGATAACTCCAATAAAAAAAAAAAAATGTTTGTATTTTCATTACAAAACTGCAACTTTGCAAAGTTAGACTGCAGCCACTGCAAACAAAAGCATTCAAAATGCAAAACAGTAAGCAGTACTTGTAAGCATTATTACAGACTTTAAAAGATATTAGACATTTTCCTTAAAAGTATCACAAATCTAACAGTTGTACAGCCAGCCACAGTTTAGTTTGGCAACACTTAGTAAAGCAAGCAGTCTTCCCTAGCATGATGAAAGTTCTACAGCCCCAGGTTCTGCTTCTATCACATAGAATTACCCCCTTAGGCATAGCGTGTAAATTAATTAGGTCTCAGTTCATTATCATTCCTGAATCACTCCATTTACTTGATGTGCTAGGCAGACAAACATGGCAATAATATCGACACAATAATGTGCACATGACTGAGCTTTGCAAGAGTAAATAGTAAGGCCTTTGGTTCATAGGTGTATACTAGGCTAAGGACAACAGGGGCTTTTTAAGCCTGTCCCTGCATCAAAAATGTGTCTGAGGTGGGAATCAAACCCTGTACCTTTGGCTAGGAGATGCCTTGAAAGTGCGATTTATTAGCAGTTCTGCACATTTTGTTACTTGTGTTCTACACTTGCCTATGAGAAGTACACTTGCAGAGGATGAATCAGAGAGAAAAAAGTCTTACCGGCAAGGTTTCATTTACATTTACTGACTTAGGAGATAATTTCCATACACACTTTAGTTAACATTTTGTAATAATATTATGTGCCTATGATGACACATTTTCTGCAATGCAACATCAAAATACAGAAAAAAACTTCATACTAATTGCAAAATGTAATGCATTCATGATGCAAAGGGATTGCAATGAAGTAATGCACACAAAAGGCAATTATATCCTTTCATTTTGGAAAAAGTTATTTGCAACCTCTTACTATCATCACTTCTGCAAAGGTTACCTTCATACATAATTTCACTGTGACAGGGTACATGCCAACTGCATGATAAAATGGGTATATTGATATCTAAGCGTCAATACCAAAAGTACATACAATTATGAGTACATACACTTGACTTTATATACATTAGTTAAGAAATCTTCAGGTGAAAGACTGTTAATCATGTTAATGTATCATGGTAATGCCATAGGTTCAGGGTTCATATCTAGACAGGGTGACATCTCAGTCAAATTAGAGATTCTTATTACCAACAATTTTCCATGTATAAGGCCATGAAGTTGAAAAATCATCACACTGGTTTGTACAGAAAATCATGTTTTTAGCTTCATGTTTTGTGCAATAGTTGGCATTGTATGTTGGGGCCTATCAGCAATGGCCTTCACTGAATGACAATTCACTTCCCATGGCAAAACCTCACAATTTAATTTTTCATGTGCAAAGACTTGGCAATCAGTTGCAGAAATGAGACTAGCAATAGTTAGCCTTATTCAACTCTTTGGACAGTACTGAATGCATAAAGTGCATCTGTTATGTAATCTTCTCAATTAATTTAATGTGTTAATGGAGTATGCTCTGAATAGCAGCACAAGAGTAGTAGGGTTTGAAACAACATTATGGATAGCTTACCTTTATGGGTCATAATTATTTATTTGAAGCTAAACTACAGAAGCAATTTAAAAGGTGATTGTTGCAACATAGTTGAATATAATGGCTGCTAAACTAGATACATGAGATGTATGTCACTTGCAGTACTCATACCACATTCTGTAGTAAAATCGCATGGTGTTAAAAACAGTACATGTGCAATAGTATGAGGCAGTAAAATTAGCAAGATAGTGGGTTAGAGAAATATGAAGAGCACAGCAACACAGCTTTAAAGATATGCATGACCATGGCTTTAGTGGAATATATTTTCCATTACCCCAAGTGTACATTGTACTGATATATATGCTGTGTAGAACATCATCTCAATATGCATTCTAACATAAATACATCATCATGTCAATGAAAACAACATGTCATTGCACAGACACCAAAGTGTTCCTACCCTTCATGCATCAGTTGGCGTGGAGCAATATTAGTATGTAGGAATAACTGTAAAAACTGGCACTCCATGCCCCATGACAAAAATCAGAAAAGAATTATGCATGCACTAAGACTTCGTCATCAGCTGTGCTAATAACCTTGTCTTTGGTATGCGTCTGTTAGCACTGAACATATTACCATAATCAATACATTTGAAATCTTTCAACAGGAATACATATTTGCTTCAAAATATTCCTCCTCCGGTTAAAGAACATCTCAAGGTGCAGCAGTTACAGGGTTGTTAGAAGTATGTCTGTATCCTATCCAGAACTTTTCAAAATTATAAATTTTAACTTACACCATTGGAATTTCAGTTCTCCTGGGTCATTAGCAGTTAATGCAAAGAAGAAAGAGATTCAGGTTCCTTTTTTACTGGGTTCAAATCTAAAGTGCTGTCAGTCACAGTTTTTTAACATTTTATGTGCAACCAAGCCATTGTGTAGTACTTAAACAACATTTATATAAGAACACCACCAAATGACAGCAACATCATGGAGATTTTCAGGACATATTTGTTTGTGACAATGCTTATATTATTAATGCTATCAACCATCTGACAAAGCATGCCCAGAGTAGGCAATATATCATTTGAAATGTAACTGCAATAACAACATTAGTCAGTAGTTGTTGTAGTTGTTATGCAGCATTTCTACATGCACTGTAGCACACACAGTAAAGTCTAAATGCAATGCTTCTCACCTAAAGTGGACATCAGAGAAATCATACAACCATTTTATTCCAGTGTATTTCTATGTGTTTTATCACACAAATGCATTAAGTAGCAGAATGTTTAGTGGCAAAAACTGATGAATTTGCCTTTGGGTGTATTAATATGTTGTTCCTTGCACTTCTGCACTTAGCCCCACTGTATGCCTGAAAGCAATACAGATACTGGTATGAGGAGACAGTCATTCTTATATGTATAACAAGCTTTAGGGTTTATGTACACCATACAGGATGTTTCTGTTTTCATTACTGTTGTGAAGTTGGTTCCATACCCAGTCCTTTCAGGGGTTGTGGGGTTGCAGGGCTACATAGTGCTTAAGGTGTTCACCTCACAGACACTAGACCCATGGTTATATTCTCAAGTTTTGAAAATTGGATAGGCTGAAAATGGTCTGCAAGGCCAGTAAGTCCTGAACTTACCAATGATCCTTGCTTTATATTTTTTCTCGTTGTCCCTTCAAATGTATGAGTTTTACTAACTGAAGCATGGCTTCCTCTTTTCTGCTTTTCCTCTTTGTTTTCTTATTTTTTGCATTGGAAAATTGTCCATATCAGAATGCCTTTGCCTGTATTTCTCTCCAAATATCTTTGGTGCTGCTCTTTTTGTATTGATTAATTTTGCTTTCTCCTTTGCATAAACATTACACCATATTAAATCTATTTCTCTTTCCCATGTCTATATTTCTTCTTCAGATGTCTCCTGCTCTTTCTTTTTCTCCTTACTTGGGGTGACTCGTTCCATCATGCTGTGATATAACCTGTTTTCAACTTTCTACAATAAATCCTTCACTTTGCAGGTATTACACAACTACAGCTTCTGTTTTTTTAACTTCTAGTTTACTAATCTTCTGTCCCACATTCCGTCTTTGTAATCTTATTTTTTGTGTTGTGAAATTTTGCATATCTGGATGCCTTTGCCTGTATTTCTCTTTTAATATCATTGGGGTTGCTTTATTGTATTGATTAATTTTACTTTTTTCTTTACATAAATATTGCAGCATGTCACATTTTCCTTTCTTTCCCATGTCCATATTTCTTTCTTATACCTTTCAAAGAGCTCTAGATTTAGTTCTTTATATTTTCACATTTCCTCTGTCGCTTTTTTTCCAAACAGCACAAGGTTTCTTGGTCTATATAATGTTTTTCATAAATCTGTTGTATTACTGAACACAATTTTTTTATTTGAAGCTTCTGACAGTTTTTTCTTGTGCAAGTATTTTTCTTTCCTCTAATTTCTCTTTTAATCATTTTGTGTATCTTCTGTTTGGAAATTCTGGGATTCTTGCATAATAGTAGCAATACATAATTTCTTTCTTAGCCACAACAGTCCACTCTGTCATCTTTATTACTCTTTTCTGGCCTTTCAATTTTTTGTGATTTTTGTGCAGTACTACTTACTACAACAGCATGACATCTTCCTCCTGCACCTTGCATGGCCTCAATTGAGGATTCTGCACTGTCATTTTTTCCATTCCTGGCACCAGTGCGTATTCCAGGATCAGGCACTTTTTACTCTGGGACTTGTGCTCCCATTTATCTTTTTTTATTTTTAGTGTACTTCTGTCCATGATAAATGCTATATAAAATACAATCTATATATCAGTGTTGTCTTGGTGAGATTTCGTGAAAAAAGGGGGCCATCTAGTGAAGGTACTCCCCAAGACATGAGGATGAATTAAATTCAAGCAATACTATTCTCCTTTACTTGCTGATTTTTCATCTCTCCATTTGCACCCCTAACATATCTGTCTATATGGGTATACTGAAGATAATCAAATTGTTAGTAGAGAATGCAATGCACATGCTCTAAGACATAACACTGGAGCATGCAAAACAAAACACATTGTTTTTGGCAGGTGGCAAGTCACCCAGACCAACCCCTGGTACTTAAATATACCAAGATGGACAATGAGCAGTACAAGGGGGAGGACACATCATCCAACATTAGTATTATAGCATCATAGATTCATAGTTGTTTACTAGGCAAATGACCACAAGGGCCTTTTTAAGCCTAGCCATGCAAATCAAATTCTTGACAAGTTCTAGTACCCTTGATAAGTGTAAGGAGGGGCTTTGGAGGTGAAACATTTACAAGCAGGGACCTGGGAGATGAACCATTCACAGGTTACTGCATCCATTGGAGACATAGGTGCCAAACCAGGGATGAATTTTCCTTTTCCCCATCCAGTTGTCCAGGTTACATTTGCATTGGATTAGGGAGACTCTGCTTCACATGTATGGGGAGCTTGTTGCAGACAAGGGGTAGTCTCTGGGATACATACCTGTCCCTCCCGCAGGTCCTATTTATATCACAGGCAAGATTTAAGTCTTTAGAATGGGTAACTCTGATCCTGTTTGTTTTGCAGATATGCAAGAGGTCCATCAGAGAGGGGTCTAACAATGTCTTGTATGCCAGGCATATTTCTCCCTCAAGAGCCTGTAGGAGACAGAATACAGGGCTAGAGCCTCGAAGCAGTCTGCAAAGGATATGTTACTTATACCCTGTATTCTTTTAGTGAGGAACCTCTGTGGACATTCCAATTGCTGGCTATGCCTGGTTAGGTACATACCAAAGGGGGAATTGTACTGAATGATAGATCTGCTGAATGCCAAATACAGTGGATTGGACCTAGATGCCATATCTTTGTTTCTAAGTTGCACAAAAAAGAAAAAATTCTTTGCTACCGTTGACACATGATGGTCAAAGGCTAGATTATTTTCTGTATGTGTCCCCAAGTCCCTCACTACTGAGACAACTCTTAGGGGTGTGTTGTCAATATAATTACCAGGGATGAATGACTTCCTGAAGGATACTATTATGTATTTCTTGGCATTTAGTTTTAGTCCACGGCTCTGACACCAGCATTTTTTCTGTGTTAGCCCTTTCTGGATATCATTTGTATCATGCGCAATTCAATGACAGCTCCTAGTTTGTAATCATCTGCATATTTAGTAAGCCAGAGGTCATTGATGTTGACCTTGACTTCTGAGAAGTAAATGCCAAAAAACAACTGTCACAGGACTGATCCATGAGGAAGTTAGCTAGTGACTGGCCTCTTTCTAGTGGCAGACTCCCTAATTCTACCTTCCTGGGTCTTATCTGTGAGCCAGCTAGCTATAAGCCGGGTGATATAGGGGTTTGTACCTAACTGCTTAAGTTTGTCAGGAATGCCCAAGTGGGGGATTGTGTCAAATGCCTTGGCCCGGTCCCTGTATGCAGTGTGAACCATTTTGTGCTCATCCATTGCTTTGCTATACTTCTCAAAGAAGTCTGCCAGGCTGAATAGGTATGACCTGTGACCTGCCCTTGATGAAACTAAATTAGGTTGTGTCCAGTGTCTGGAGGTTTCCTATGTCATTATTGATCATTTCTAGGAAAATACTTTCCATGGCTTTGCATATAAGACTAGTGAGGCTTATGGGACTGTAGTTTCCAGGGTTAGTAGATGGCCCAATTTTGTAGAGAGTGATGGCTGTTGTTCTTCATTCATAAGGCTGAAGCCTTTTGGAGGCTACAGTTAAACAGCAATTCCAGAGGTCCTGATAGATCATATTTCTTGCTTTTAGAAGGCATCCTGGGATGTTGTTTGAGCCTATTAATGCAGTGTTCTTGGCCTTAGAGGGGGTATCAAAGACATGTTCCCTAGTGATAGCAGACTGAGTTATATTTGATGGTATTTCCTGAGGGAAGGTTGATGGGGAGAGAAGGGTAAAGTTGGAGCTTAATTTATCGGCCAGTAGGTTTCCTACAGCTTCTGGATCTGTATAGGTGGCTCCAATTACAATGAGCTCTGCACACAAATGTGTATTGTCTTTGAGGTTGCCGACATTAGCTAAAGAATGGCTTGTGATCAGCCTTGGCCTGGGAGGCACAACTTACATCAAATTTGGCTTTGGTGGACTTTATTTGTCCACTGGGTTGTTTATTTAGTTTGAAAAGAGTACTTTTATCCTGTTGGGCACTGCCCCTCCTAATTTCTGCAGTGATTTTCTTTATTTATTTATTTATTTATTTATTTATTTAACATTTGTTGACCAGGAATGTCCGACTAGGTTCCACAGATCCTGTTTTCAGTGGAGGCCCGGGGAAAAATGCTCCAGAAGCATGTCTTTAGAATGTAGGAGGAAACCGAAGTACCCGGAGGAAACCCATGCGAATGCAGGGAAAACATGCAAACTCCACACAGAAGGCACCGCAGCCTAGAATCGAACCAGAGAACCTGTTGTTGGGAGGTGACAGCATTAACCGCTGCACCACTGCACTGCTTCCTTCTGTTATACAGCCTATTGATGCTGTGATTTCACCAGGGTGGCTTATTTTTTTGAGTTAGTTTTGTACTTTCTGGTGGCATCTATTAGCATGCTTGTATAGGGTTTCTGTGAAAACTTCTGCATAGGCAGCAGTGTTCTTAGGGTTTATGGGGCCTCAAATTTTGCCAGGTTATCATTAGGTTATTATTAGCCTTGGAATAGTTCCTGAATGCTCCAGGGTGAGGTGGGATTCCAGGATTTTTTTTTACTTCAATGGAGACCATTTTGTGGTTTGACCTTACCGAAAAGACATTGCACTAGGGGAGGTGTGCAGCTCTCTCTTATTGCTGAGGACTAGATCCACTATGGCTGCACCCCTTGTTGATGCATTGACAATCTAGTCCAGGGAGTTTGTTTTTAAAAAAATCCAGGAATCTCTGTGCCTGTACGTTTGCTGTCTTATATGATTCCAAGTTAATACTGGAGTAATTAAAAGTTGCCCAAGAATATAGTATTGCGTTGGATGATGAGTGTTTCCAATATGTTCAAATACATGGGATGGGTTTCCTGTGTCATGGTGGCGTACCTATAGCTTGAAAGGAAGTGATATTGTTTTTTTCCCAAAGGTGGTTTGAATGTGGAGAAACTCAAGTGCACTGTCCTTTTTTATGAGCCTTAAGGTATATTTATTTTTGATATAAATCAAGACACTTCCACCTTTAGTCCTTGTCTGTTTAGTAGCTTTTCTAAATGTGTGGAAGGCATTATAACCTTGCACTGTTGCTGTGCTGTCCACAGCTTTAAACCATTTATCAGTGACAGTACTGACGTCAGCATTCTCTAGGGTGAGTACAGCTTCTATAGTGGAGATTTTTGTTTAGACTCCTAGCAATGAGCAATAACACTTACAGATTTTTTTTAGCTTTGTTATGCTATTCAGAAGTACTTTCAGTTTGACATTGCTTAAAAAAGGCACTATGGGGGAAGATAATGTTTTAGCTAATATTCAAAACCCTATAGGAGAGAGGAGCAGACCATCCCTGCAAAGCAGAGTAGTCTGTTAACCATCTACTTCCATACTGACACATATTCAACCCATCAGAATGACATCTGATACTAAGCCAATTATTAAAGTCATTCATCCTTTGTTCATATTGTGGCATCACCCTTGGAGAAAGTAAAATGCTGCTCAATGCTAGGCTCATACCAGCCTGGGGACACATATTCCAAGAGCTTCATAGTGTCTCTCTTCATATAGTCTAGGGAGGTATGTCTCAGGTTATTTACACCCACATGGTCTATGACTGGTACTTGTGGTCCAATGACCAGAGTTAGTGCATAATGTGTTGGATCCTGGCCCCTGATAAGCAAATGACCGTGACTTTCTCCTTACTCAGTCTGGTGATAGGGACATCAGTGCATCTCACAATGGTGTCTCCAATTACTAGTATGTTGGATTGTGTGGTGGCTGCCTTATGGACTTAGAAGTAGAGGCTTAATGAGTTGTGGTTGTATGTGTTGATGTGGTTCTTGTTTTTATAGAGTGATTTCATGGTTGCTGAGGATGTCTTTTATGTGCTCTTCATCTATGAGGTCTTTGGGATTTAAGTAAGTTACATTTAAGTGGCTCAACATATGTGGGTCTATGTGTCTGCTTTGAATTGTGTGTGATGGGTGCAGCGTGTGTACTACTGACAGCCTTATTGACATTAGGGGTGCTTTTATATGAGAGCTTTGCCTCCTGTGACATCATATAAATACATCTCTCGCATACCATATCAGTTTGTTTGAGAATGAACTGGTTGTCAGTAAAAATGAGGGAAATTTTACATTGCCTCGGCATGTCTATATCCACTGGTAATTGAGATCATGGGAAAATTCATGTCCATGGCAACAAACCCCTTTTTTTTTTTTTTTTTTTTTTTTTCAAAAAAATTTTTATTTAATTTTACTTTTCACAACAAGAAGTAACAAATAACAAATGGAAAAAACCACACAGAATATATCAAGGTGAGAAAAAAAAAACAGTACAATACTTAATTTTTGCTAACCTGGCATGCTACCCAAGGAAAGAAATATTAGAACATTAAGTAGAAAATCCAAAATAAAATACAGCATTCACTAAATGAAAAACTGATTTAGGTGGAGGTAAGAAGGAGGGCGTTGATCTTAACCAAAACTTTTGTATATATAGCTTTCTTCTTTGGACTTTTAAAAATGAATTTAGCAATGTAAGTGTCAGCCATTGACTTAAAACTGTTCCAACATAGTTTAGTGCGATCTAACCAATTTTTAGAAATGTATAGTTTCATGAGTGAACATAAGAGGACTAAAACATGTGTGTCCAATTTAGAAAGAGGACAAGTAGGGATATGTAAAATGGCTAGCTCCCAAGAAAGGGTTGATTTATGATAGCCCATTTTTTGAAGGCGGACTTTTAATGACGTCCAAAGTTTGTGTGTGTAATTGCAGGACCATAGAACATGCATTAGGTCAGCATGTGGAGAAGAACAGCAGGGGCAAGAAGGAGATTTGTTAGAGTCAAATTTAGCTAGTTTAGCCAGAGTGTAATAAACATTATTACTGATCATTAACTGTGTGTAGAAGAGTTTCTTAAAGGGGGAAAAATCTATAGTATTTTTTATGGCCAAGAGCTTCTGGTCTTGTGAAAGAAAGGGGTTATATTTATCCCAATAGTTTGAAAAAAGATAGTTACTATCATTGATCATAGAAGATATGAGTTTATATGAGTTAGAGATCATTTTAACAGGTAGAGTTAGATTATGAAACACATATTCTAACAAGGGGAGATTTTGACCTTTATCTAATAAATGTATGAACTTAGATGTAATAACATCATGTATTTGTCTAATAATAACTAAGTATTTCTTATTTACTTCAAGAATTTTACATAAATTAGACAGAGATTCATTGTTATGTTTAAGTATATCCCAGACTAAAATATTTTTGGGTAACTAGAGAGGTTGATTGGAAGATTATTAATTCTGATATTTGGATTTAAGTGTAAAGGTTGAAGTAAAGGAAGTGATTCGTCAAGATTTATAAGTTTTAAAATATTTTGGAAAATAATAATCTTTTGTTTTATGTTATTTGACAAGTTAAGACTAAATTGTCTTGTGAAATAAATGGGAGAGTAGATTTAGGATAATTCTAAGAATCTGTTGAAACCATAACTTAGACCAGGTGGGATAAGTATTATAATCTTGTAATTTAAGTTTAGAGACATATAATAATCTATTAGCAGAGATGATTGAATAGTATAAATGAAAATTTGGAAGGCCCATGCCACCTCTGGATTTGGGAAGGGTTAATTTGTTATATGCAATTCTCACTGATTTGGGGTACCAAATAAATTTAGCAAGTACTTTACTGACCTTGGTCAAAAAGGACTTGGATACCAACTGATCTACAGAGTTCAATTGAAAAAGAAGTCTAGGAAGTATATTCATCTTAATTATAGCAGATTTTGATAAAAGAGACAACTTCAATTTTTCCCATCTCTGAATATCAAGAGAGATTTTAGACCAGGATCTAAGAAGATTATTTTGAAATATAGATGAATGATTATGATCAAAATAAATCCCCAAATATTTGATATCAAAAGTTGTTTTGAAAGGAGAGGTAGGGAAATAGTTTGGTTTATGAGCCATAGGATTAATGGGAAAGATGCAAGATTTCTCAAAGTTTATTTGATAATCTGAGGCTTTTGAGAAAGCATTAATGGAAGTTACAATCTTGTTTAAATCAGTATTTGATTTGAAAATAGATGATCAAATCATCAGGTATTCATGACTTTTGGGATTGTATGGAAGGTATTTAGTTTTATATAAAGAAACAAAGGTTCAATGAATATATTAAAGAGAAAAGGAGATAACGGACACCCCTGCTTGGTGCCATTAGTTATTTTTAAAGGTTTGGACAGAATCTTATTTATCCTCAAGCAGGTAAAGTATTTACTGTATAAAACTTTAATCATATCTATATAAGAGGAGGGAATGTTAAAATATGATAAAGAATGAAAAAGAAAATCCCAATTAACCCTATCAAAAGCTTTAGCTGCATCCAAGGTTAGGGCATACATTGGATTTTTATCTTTTTTCAAGAGATATATTAGAGAGTCTAGAGTTAGGGTGTTATCCCATGTATGCCTACATTTCATAAAGCCCGCTTGTTCCATGGATATTATAGATGGAAGAACTTTTCTAAGTCTGTTAGCTAAGAGTGAAGCTAAAATCTTGATATCAATATTAATCAATGAAATAATAATTATGTGGATTCGTTTTGTCTTTTGGTTTTTAGAATTAAAACAGTTCAAGTATTCCAATGAAGGTCTGAGAAGCCGTACTTAATTATGTAATTGTAGACTTTAATAGGATAGAAATTATTAAAATAAAAGTTTTGAAAAATTCAGCTGTGAAGCCATCAGGACCTGGGGACTTGCCTAACTTAAGGTTTGATATAGTGGATTGATTTCTTGCAAGTTTAAGGAGCTGAGAGCATATCATACTGATTTTATTAATAGAAGGAAATTTGATGGAATTTAGAAAGTCAAACATATGGTGATGCAAAACGTGATCCATATTTTCTTTAGAATAAATTTCTGAGTATAGGATAGAAAAAAGTTGTATAATTTCCTGGTCCGAATTATAAATTTTATCTTTAAAGAGTATAATGGATATTTTAGGGTATTCAATTAATTTTGCAAGTAATTTAGAAGGAGCTTGTGCCAATTCAGAATAAATTGCAATCATCTTTTGTTCAAAAATGGTTAAGTTTTGTTTATGTTGTTGAAGTAACTGATTCTGTGTCTCGTTATCTCTCATGGGTTCCGCTTAAGTTTTGTTGTTTCTCTAAGTCAAGAAGTTTATTTGTAAGATCAAATTCTTTGTTTTTGTACATTTTTTTATTAATTATAATACATGCAAGCTTTACATGCAGCCCACTGTATATCTAATGGTATATTAGTGATGTCGAGGTTAGAGGCAAGATTAATTAATGTTACAGTGATTTCTTGAACAATATCCTTGTTACGGAGTAAGTTATTAGACCAGTTATTATAAGTACATGGGGAATTAACTTTTTGAATAGGATTAATCTTTAGGGATATCTTAGAGTGATCTGATAAGGATCTCGGTTCTAAAGAAAGATTAATTTTAAAGTGGGTGAAAGATTCAGAGATTAAAAAAAAGTCTAGTCTTGACCAAGATTTGTAACATTTTGAGTAGTATGTATATAAGTCATCCATAGTAATATGGTCTTTTATAGAGATGGGATCAGTAAGTTTGAGATCA
Source organism: Protopterus annectens (assembly GCF_019279795.1). Classification (NCBI taxonomy): domain Eukaryota; kingdom Metazoa; phylum Chordata; order Ceratodontiformes; family Protopteridae; genus Protopterus; species Protopterus annectens. The sequence goes on along the minus strand of NC_056735.1, from coordinate 1,945,910,554 downwards.
TACATTAGGTCTTCCAAAGCAGAGGAAGATTGAAAATTATAATACGGAGATTTACTAGTACGATCTGAATTAGGGTCCAAAACAGCATTCCAATCCCCTCCCGCTATGATATAGTGATCTTTAAAAGTTGCTAGAGTATTATGTATTTCTGTAATAAAGATATGTTGTTGGGAGCAGGGGCCATATAAGTTGAAGAATAAAATTGGTTTATCTAGATTGGAAAATTGGGATGTAAAAAAGCACCATCTGCCATTAGCATCCGACCTCTCTTTTAAGATAGTGCCTTGGAAGGATTTTTTGATAATAATTGCCACTCCTCTTGAGTTTGAACTATTTCCTGCTGAAATTATAGATTTCAACCATTTCTTTTTCCCATCTTTGACCCAATCAGTACCATGCATGTGTGTTTCCTGATGAAAGTATATATTAGCTTGTGATTTAAAAACTAAATGAAGAAGAAGTGCCTTTTTGGCTTTATTCTGCAGCCCTCTGACATTCCATGAATCAATAACAAGTGTCATGACTAACTAAGAATAGGAAGTTTGCATTAGTAAGCAATGTAAAGTGTTAGGGATAATTGACTGCATTTTAAGGGAATCCATAATTGAAAAAGGGAGCTGTATATATAGATAATAAGTAGTGAGAAAGAGGAAAGAGAAAAAATCAGTTCCTTCCACAAATGCCTACCCACCCTATCCTACTAGTGGAAGGAGCAAAACAAATAATAAAACAAGAATTTATGTAACAGGTTAGCACAGTTATTTTTGTAATGTAATTATAGAAAAAACAAAAAGTACTTAAATAAGCAAAAATACAATATTTACATATATACAATTCTAACTGACTCCAAGAGCAGGCTATATTAGAACCCAAGGCAAAAATATCCCCGAGCCCTCAAAATACATAACCATTTGAAGCCTTTGAAAAAAAATACTATCTCACAGGGAATCAAAAAATAAAATAAACAAGCCATCAGCATGTAATGATGCGCGATGAAACCACACATAACGAGAGATAGCTGATAATATCACAGTATAAGGAGGATATCCATAACAAGCCTAGCAGAGAGTTCACGGATTCATCTGATTAATTATTATGGACAAAACAGTTAAGCTTGCAGCAAACAACATGACAGCAGTAAAAAAAAAAAAAAAAAAAAAAGGTGAGCAAAAGTGCTGAATACTGCGCCAAATGTACAAGACAGTAGGAACTGATGCAGCAGCATCATCGTAGGACTTGTAGCAAGTTAATTGAATTATCCTTTTCTCGTTGTTTGAACCAGTGATCCAATGGTTGCAAAGAGAACAGATGCAAAACGTATCCTTGTAGATCAAGTATTTCAGCTAAACCTCTATTCTTTGCCATACTAGATCCAGATTCAGATTAAAACCTGCGAATCAAACACAGCATAATCACACAACCCGTGGACAGGCAAAGAAAAAGAAGTAGACAGCAGGACATTGACAGACCAAAATAGGACATTGACAATTGAGTTTTAACAGTTGAGAAAACACAAGCTTTTTCCGATAAAATTAAAGAGTCGGGATAGAGTTAAAAGCTTTGACAAAAGCTTTTTTGGCTCTATCGGAGTACTCGCTGAGTATTTTATTTCTTTAAAGGAAAAATTAAGTCAGCACAAAAGTTAGTTTTATTGAGGTAGGTCTGAGTGAGAAAGATTTCTGTGGCTATTCCAAGTAAAGAGTTTCTTTGCTTTCTGGCAGCATTTAGGATATTTTGTACATCTTGAAAATTTAACAGTTTTGTGTATATAATAATGAGTTGGTGAATCTTGTGTTGATCTAATAGAAGCTCTGTTTCTTTTCTATGATTATATTACCAGACAAGTTTTCGAAAACAATAAAGCAGTAAAAATCTGGCCACATATTTGTCTCAGGTTTTTTGGTTCATAAGTTTCAGGTAAACCCTTGATAATGATGCTATATACGCCGCTCCTAGCTTCTAGATCTATTATTTTGACTGTAATTCAGATATAAGCGCAGAATTATTTTTAACATCATCAGTTATTGAATGAATTTGAAAAGTTTTTTCTGTTTTTGTTCAAAGAGTGTCAACTCTTTGTACAGATGATTAATGGAAGTTTTCCTTGAATAAGTCACTCAATTTACTATTAATTGTACTTAAACAATTAGTTGAACCACCATCTTGGATATTCCAAACCCTTTTTTATTGATTAGTGAGCTGCAGTGAGAATATACAATAATGTCAGGAGTTTGCAACTCTGGGGGCAGTGCTTGTCACTGCTAACTAGTCATCCTGTGTGCAACTATGTATTGGTGACATTTCTTTGCACCTTTTATAGCAAAATTGACAACTCTGTGTCTGTGTCTATACAGGGCACTACTAAACACTTGAGGGGAAACTAATAAGTAGAGCCTGTTGATTTATGGATAAAGTATTTAGACAGATATTCTGAAGTTAGAAGCAAATCAAGCAGTACTCAGTGGAAAGAAAGAATTGGCATGTCAAGAATGATGAAAAGAGGAGTGTCACCTGAATGGTTACTGCCTGACTGCTACTAGTGTTGGTCTCAACATAGCTTCACTCTGCTACGATACAATGCTCCATTCCTTCTTCTCTCACCACAAGCAAAACAGTAGCACTAATCTCAAGATGAGAATTAAGCCACAGCTTGTTTAGTGATCCACACTCTTGTCCCAGATGATGTAAGAGTCTGTATGCTTGCTGTAACCTTTTCCTGGTAGTTGTTCTGAATAGCAGCCAGATCAGTCAGGAAGGTGAAGAACAGACACTCACTTCCCAACCAGAAAGAGTCAGGAATATATGCACTCTGCTCCTTCTCTACCATTAAGTTTTCCAGTGATCAGCAGTCCCCAAGAAATAATGTCCCTTTGGTCCTTCTTTCACCAGCAGCAACACAGAAACACTAATCACAAGATGACTACTGAGAGGCAGAATGTGGGTTCGCCAGTAATTGGTGGTCTAGGAGCAGATGTTTTAAAGATAATATGGAAACTTGGTTTAGTATGCTAATAGCTGCAGTGTGCATTAAGCAGTTAGATATGGAAGTGGGGTTAACTTAACCTTCAGCAGTCTAAGGGGTGAGTCATTAATTTTAAAAGAGCAAGACAGATTGGAAGGGGTAGGCATACTGTATTCTGGTTTTATGGAATACAGTGGGAGAGCTAATAAATTTAAGTATTCGAAGGAGAATGATTTCACAAAATGAGAATTTTTTTTACTCACAATTGCTAATGAAAGAAGAGAGGGAAGGAGAGATGTGGTAAAATAAACATAAGGGGCAGGCAACTAGAAAGACAGTTGAGTTTAAAAACACAACAGTACTAGAGTAGTAGGGTGGGGGAAACTTAATTTCTGTGTGATTTATAAGAGACAGCTGTGGTCTCTTTCCTAGTTTGAGCAATTAAAAACAGAATAAAAGTAAAACACAGAGTAAAGAAAGTGTATCATAATATATGCAGCAGAAGAAGGCAATAAAGCAACATAAAATACAAGAAAGCAACAACAAACTAACCTTTCTCTCACAGCAAGTTGTAGCAGAGTCTGGGTGAGCTTTTCTAGTAAAAGCCTATTGATCACATTGCAAAGTTGATCAGCTTTCTGTTTATCAAAGGAAACTGGAAGGGCAATTGTCAACTAAAGTGAAAGTTGACCAATCTACCCCACCTATGTCTATCAATCTATTTTTCTATCTATTTATCTTTCTATTTATCTGTCTGCCTGCCTGTCTATCTGTGTATCTATCTATCTTTAGACACACCCACAAACATACCCATACACAGGTGTGTCAAACATAGATATTGCAATATATATTGATAAATGCAAGTTGATATCCGTGTACCAAATGTAATTATGAGCCTGAAAAAGACACACTGACAAACTGATGCCTGTCTGTCTGTCTACACACACACACACACACATATATATATATATATATATATATATATATATATATATATATATATATATATCAATACACATTTATGCTTGTGTCTGTGAGCATGTATCTGTAGGTATATGCATGTACAGTGTATTCTACTTAAGTTAAATAGATAAATATCACGATTCTTTTAAGAAATACTGATCTAATACATAAATACTGTTGAAGGAAGACAATTAATTCATCTTCTTGAGAAGCAATAGTCATAACAATATCAATAGAAATAATAATAATGCAGTCTTCCTTTCCATTTGCACCAGTTTGTGGCATGTTTGTGATTTTTTTTTACAGAAAAGCAGAGACTAGGTGAATGCTTCATAAATTGTATATCATGATTTCTGCCTCTTTTAGAGAGTGAGCACTTTTTGAATGTTTGGCTTTTTCTTCCTCAGCTTGTGATTTGTGACAGTATGCCAGCTTTCAAGTACTATGTGCAGTAACTTGTCCTTGTACCATTTATCTGAGTCAGAAGCAAACAGCTGGGAATTGCAGCAGTCCCACAGCCTCTTCATCACACTAGGAAGAGGAGTTTGTTTCACGGATTCTGATCTTTGTTCTGTTACACTAACAGATGAGTAACCACATGATTAAAAACATATATTGTAAAACCACCATTAATCAGAGAATTTAGTGAAAAAAAGAAAGCCTCATGGGTTATTGCGCCAGTAAGGAAGTATAATTACTGGACTGTCTGTGCCAGGAAATGTCTATTCAGTTCAAACTCTAGAGCTGGAAGCACACAGGCAAGTTTTATTTTTAAATGAGGAATCGTTAAATATATCATTAATATGCTTAAAAAACATTATGGTCAGCTCTGTAGACATTTAAATAATCTGTATTTTTCATTTAGTGGTAAGCACTTTCAGCCTTTGCAAAATCACTTAATGGTATGTGGTTGAACTGTTGGGTAGTAGATCCAATATGTCGGTTATCTTACTTGATTATGATTTTCCCAATGGAAAGAGAAAAGGGTCACTGTTAGTATTTTCTCTTCACCTTTGCTTTTCTTCTTCTTGTCTAAACATAGTTACCCATTATATGTGCATTTGACATTTAATGTTGCAGGGAAAAGGGAAGTGGTATTTATCATTCTTCACTTCATACTAGTATTTAATTCATATGCTTCCTGTAAAATGAACCACAAATATTCCAATACAAAACCATTTAATGATAGCTTAGTACGTTCATCACTGTAGTCAGAATAATTTCTTTCTTAGTAAGTTTCAAATAGGCCTACACAAACACACACACACACACACACACACACACACACACACACACACGTGTGCGCGCACACACATATGCACACACACACACACACACACACACACACACACACACACACACACATGCATTCACTCTGCACACACATATACATATGCATACCCAAAGTATTGTTTTAAGTTTACAACTTCAATGTCTTCTTTTTTCTTTTATCCTTCACTTTTCAACTATGTAGTTGCAATTTTGAGAAACTATGGTATTTTGACCTCACAGTCCACTACTTTCTCTGCTCCATGTGTTTTTTTTTTTTTAGTTAAGTAATCTTTTTTTTTATTAATTTTATTTCAGCATCAGTCTGTCTTCCTATCTATCTCAAGATACAAATATCACAGAATATATACTGCTGATGCACCAGTAACCAAGGTGTGGTTTGTTTATCAGACATGTGGAATCCTCACAGTATGAATGAAGGCAAACATCATTTTCTGTCCCCGATAGGACTAATTCACTGTTCTTAGAACATTGTGTCCTAACAAGCCAGCTAATTCTTATGTCTGCTGCCAAACTTCATGCTCTATATTAGACTGCTTCTTCTCTAATGGTCTGCCAGTGTCTGAATGCTAAAGTCCCTCTAAAAAAAGTGATGCACCAACAGGCAAACCCATAGAATAGTGCTGTATTATACAAAAACATATTTACAAAGTTGATATGCAACACTGCAACTAGTAAATATTACCTTAAATAAAAAGGTACAAGAAGATACACTTCAAAACCCCATGCGTTTTTTGTAACTGTTTTATATATACAAAGGTACAAGGCCATATATGTAAATGTTGCATAATGCACAGGTGAACACTTACTCAATAGATGCTATGGCAATATTGCAACATCAGGGGCATGTGTGATATTATAGGAATGTTGTAGAAGATATTTAGGCTTTGGAGCATGTATATCACTGAGTTAAGAGGAACAGTTAAAAGTGATCAAGCAGGAGGATTAGAAAGCCGCTTTGATTTAATAGAGGTAGGCTTCTGCGTAACAAAAAAAAAAATACAAATAAAAGATAAAAATAAACAAATAAACTATACAAATGCCTTGCTGGATAATATTTGGATTCTTTTGTATAGTGAGATAGTTGAACTATGACAGAATTGAATTTTAGTTTATAATGTCCCAGCATGGCCATAGCAGACATTTAAAGCAAGTCAATATGTCACAGGCATACTGACAAAAATTCACTTTTCTTTTTGGAACTGTTACTGTGAAACGATGATGCAGAATAAATTGGCCTTTTCTGTGAGTGTGTTTTCTGCAATATCCAGTAGATGGAATGAAATGTATCCCATACTCAAATAGCTAACGTCTAGTAACTCTTAAAATGATGACTAATCTATCAAGTAGAGTTTCTTAAAAATGTAATTTCAACAAATTGGACAGGCAATGTCATGTCATCTTAATGCTAAGTTATATACTTCATAATGTTGTGACATAATGCAAGCACCAATAGTTATATATGGATACATAATAGAATTGAGCAACATTATCTATATCTATATCCATATCTCTATATCTATATCCATATCTATATCTATATCTATATATATATATATATATATATATATATATATCTATATCTATATCTATATTTATGTCTATGTCTATGTCTATATCTATGTCCATGGGCAGGATTCACGAAGGCTTGCACGGAGTGTAAGAGATGTGTAACACTCCATGCAAGCCTCGCGATCCAGGAACAGCCTGAAACTCCGTGTAAGAGACCAGCTAAAATGTCTCTTACACGGACTGGGCGTGGATATGCTAAATACCTCACTTGCAGCCGAAAGGCATGCAAATGAGGTAGAGTAGCGATCCAAGAAACAGAAAGCAGCCCGTGTAAGAGCCGGTTTAGCTGCGGAAATGTACTCAGTTGACAACTGAGTACGTTTCTGCAAAAATCACAATGGAGCCATGTCAGCACCAAATAAAGGGTGCATATGTATCAGGCAGCATGCCAATGGCCAAATATGTGGCCATTGGCAAGGTACCCCGATGCAAATATTAAAAAAATATAAATTTTTTTTCGGCGATGTTTAATAGCGCAGCCCAGCAAACGGGCTGCGCTGTATAAAACATAAAAATGAAGGTTATAAACCCACAAATGTGGGTTTTATGCAATATATGGAATGACAATGCAGGGACCAGCAGACCAAAAACAACATGGCCACCGTGTAGTGGTTGCTAAGGTTGGAAGCTGAGTCTAAGACATGTAACTAAGCATTATTAGGCAATCTGATGTAAATGAGGGTTAGGATACTGAATCCCACAGTCACATAGCAAATGAGCACATTCTGAGTAGTGTAAGAGATACATAAGGGGGAGGAATAGAGTAGGAGATAGGTGACATCACAGGGGGAATGGTAGAAAGAAACGCAGTTCATTGGAGGTCAGCATTACATGACAGATGACAGACACAGATCATGGAAAGAGGAGTGCCACAAGATAAGCATGGGAAAGTCAAGAAATGGAAGGTGTACACTGTTACTTACACCAAAGTTTCTTGCTGGGCGTGAATGCGCACGTGTGCGCGCCATGAGGCGCGAGTAGGACAATGTGCGCACGTGTAAGGCAGACTGAGCATGTGGGAGCATGTTGGTAGATTTGTAACACTGTTTGCGCTGGTGTGCGCGCGTTTTAACCCGAATAAGCAGATCCTGAACCGTGTAAGCATGTGTGTGTGCATGTAAGCCACTGTGAGCGTATTTCTGCTGGCATGCACGCTGCTCCCCCCTGAGGAAACATAAAGGAAAAAGGAAGCGACAGAATTAGTAGGAAGCTAGCAGGGAATACTGCTGGAGCTAGCAGGTGAAAACAATTAGCAGCAGGCAATTACACAGGCAGAATAGTAGCTCAGCCAAGCACTTAAAGCTCTGCAAACAGCAGTGCAGGATGTATCTCTCAAGAGACACTGCAAGACAGGAGTAAGCTATTAGAAGTGAAAACTGAAAAAGCTGAACTCAGAGCAGAAATGCTAGGGGCTGCCATAGCTGTCATAATGAGACATAGGCGACTTGCTGTGGGTGGTGACAATGCAGATGGTGCCAGACAACCCACAGTGCAGAGACAGAGAAGAGTGTACAGGCCCAGGGTCACCTACCACAGGTTACATGAGCTGGAGATAGTAGAGCGCTATAGAGTGGACAGAGCCCTCCTGCAGCAAATTGTTGAGCTGTGCAGGCCACGCCTCACACACAGAACCAACAGAGGGGAACCCATCTCAGTGGAAACCAAGGTATGTGTTGGCCTAAGAATACTAGCAACAGGTACCTTCCAGAGACCAACTGGTGAAATGATAGGGATATCACAGGCATCAGCCTCCAGGGTACTGCACCAGTTCCTGGATGCCATGTCAGCACATGTCGGTGATCATGTATATTTCCCCAATGCCCGTGAGGTATTGGCCAGCAATATGCGTCTCTTCCAGCAAATAGCGGAATACCCTGAGGTAGTGGGTGCAATAGACTGCACGCACATACGCATCAAAGCACCAGCCGGTGAGCGGGGTAGAGCCTACATTAACCGCAAGGGCTGCCCCTCCATCAACTGCCAGGTCATGTGTGATGCCCAGGGCATAATAATGAATGTGTGTGCTGGCTGCCCTGGGAGCTACCATGATTCCCACATCTGGCAATTGACAGCTGTACCAGACATTTGCCAGTGGGGACATCCCACATGGACACCTAGTGGGGGATGCAGGTTATGCACTGGAGCCGTGGCTGATGACACCCATCAGAAACGCACACACACCTGAACAGGAACACCATAATGAGGCACACGCACAAACACACAATGTAATAGCGTGTGTGTTTGGGCTGCTCAAGTCATGGTTCCGGTGTCTGGACACATCTGGTGGAGCCTTGCAGTACTCACCAACTACATGTACCCAAATTGTCATGGTATGTGCTATGCTACATAATATGATCTTGCGAAAACAGCTGCAGCAGGACCAGCATAGGGCCGGGCCAAACAGCCCCCCACCATTGCCAAGGCCATCACAGGCAGAGCGTGACTCGGAGGAGGAACAACCTGAGCCTGCCCCAGTAGGCAGAAGGAGGCATGCCCAGTATGCCCTGGCCTTGGCAAAGAGGCAATGCATAGCACATACACTGGCTCAGTAGGAACCCTGGTAATGATACCCCTCTCTGACTCACTCAAATAATAACATGGATACCTAAAATGACATGACCTGCTCACAAACATGTACAGGGAGTGTAATATGTGCATCCAACAGAGGCAACCCTGCAGCACCACCTGAGGCATGAATACCATGTGTTAAGTAATGTAACACCATGTACTATATGCACACTTGAGGACCCTGACTAACATCCACCCTCACCAAGCATGAAGCCACAAAATGACGATGGGATGATCAATTGCAATAATTGGCTGAAGTAATGCAGTTAGTCAAAGTGGAGCCAATGTGTTTCAGCCTGGGAAGACATGCTGAGCATGACATGATGCACCACCTGCTAGGGGAGGCGTGCACCTATCAGTCCAGGCCCCATGGATACTGGCAAAGGCTGTCAGTACCAACAGCGTGCCCTGAATAGGTAAGTCTCTAAACACAAACCCACCTTCACAGGTACCACAAGGCATAGGAACCTAGATGTAATGCTACCCAATGCCAGAAGTCTAAACAGCAAGATGCATGCAGTGTAAATGCACACAGTATGGAGAATATTGGTATCTGTCCTGTAATAGAAAACTGGGTCAAGGCTCACATCAGCACCCTAACACTACCAGGTTACACCGCATACTGTGCTGTACAGCCTCAAAACATGGAACAAGCTACAAAAGGAGGGTGACTAGCAATAATTGTCAAGGATAACCACACCCCCATGTTGGTACCACAACATGAAGCAGCATGGATTAGCCATGGTCAAGTACCAGTGGCTAAAACCGCCTCCCAGTATATAGCCTGCTGCAGACTACTGTCCTAACACCAGGAACTGCACCTGGCCTATGTTGGAATACATGAATATATCAAGCCCCCAAACCACATTATATTGGTTGACTGAAAATACCCAGACATACACTGGGAGCATTATACTAGCACCAACACAGTGGGAGAAAAGTTACTAGAAGCCATAAACCAAAATGCCCAGGAACAACGTACCACTCCCACAAGAGGGCTAAGCATACTGGATGTGATAATCAGCAACATGCGTACTGGATGGCAAGATGAGAAGTGTATCCCTCACTGGTAAGACCAGACCATAGAGTAATCACACCGGATATACACATCCTGACCACAGTCCCTGGCCAGAAAACCACAGTGAAAAACATGTGTAAAGCATAAGTTGCACCCCTCCAAACTGATGTGGAATCCACTAAAGGCCCTGTGCAGGTGCAAAATATGGGACACACCGCAGAACCAGTTATACAGGCATTCCATGAACACAGCCAGGAATGCTTGGATTATGCAATCACAAATAACAACAAGACACAATGCCATATACGCAGGCATCTGGCATGCTGGACTCCAGCCATTACCAAACCATGCAAGAGAATGAGGAAGCTACTACATGATAGAGCAAACATAAAAAGGGAAGTAATCACTAATCAGTAGTATGGCAATAAAATATGTCCACACATACAATCCACTAAGGCCAGCTACAACAAGTAGAATCTGTGAATCCTGAGGCAATGTTACACCTGCCCCAAGTACACAGACAACCCTCAACTCCCCCCAATAAATACAAATATATGTGAGAGATGCAACCATTTATCCAAACCGGAGGCTGAGCTCCCCCAACTCAGTACTGTCAAAACTAGTCTGGAGGAGAAGGTAACCACACACACCACAAACCCAGTCCCACATAGACCTATCACAACTGTAAACCAAACATATAAACACAGAAAAACATTCCCGGAGGCCCTAATTACAAACACACCACACCAACAGAGGCCTCCAAAGCAGACCCCAAGCAACCACAACCTCCAAACATAGCACATGCAACACATAGTACACAAAGCTGGTGTGCCAAACAGTCACAGGCCAGAAGGAGAAACAACATGCCTGATACAGTTGTAATAGGTGTCTCTATAGGCAGACACACTGCTGTCCCACTCACCAGACTGAACAAGGGAAAGGCTACAGTAAGCTGCCTGTAGGCTGCTACAATACGCCACATAACACAAGTACGCAGGTCACCCCAAAGCAAGTAGAAATATGATGCAGTCATTGTCCATGCTGGTGTGAATGACCTGAGATGTACCTCCCTGGACTACATGAAAAGAGACATGGATGAGCTCTCTGAGTATGTACTCCAGGCTGGTATGACACTGGCCGTTTGCAGCATTCAACCCTCACCAAGAATGATGCCACAGTACAAACACAGAATGATCAGCTTTAACAGGTGGCACAATTACAGCTGTCAGTCCAAGAGGATCTAATGTCTGTCTGCTTGAGATGTCATGCATGACAAGCCATGCTGCTGTTCCAGGGATGGCTTGCACCTGTTACCCTGGGCGTCTGGATATTGGATAAGGCTTTGCCACCTCCATAGAGCTGTAGGCAAGGCCGAAAAGACTAACCCACCACCCTAGAAAACATAAGTGGTAAGAAACATAAGGGTAATGCTGACCAATGCCAGATGTGTAAACTGCAATATGCATGCTCCTGAGGCACTTCCCAGTATGGAGAACATCGATGTCTGTGCAGTGACAGAAACCTGCTGCAAGCCTACTGACAGCACACCAGCACTACCAGGTTATACCTCATATCATGCGTTATGGCCACAACACCTGGACCAAAACATCAAAGGAGGAGTATCCATATGCAGCACAGACACCCATACGGCCAGGTAACTGACAATGCATGAAGCAGCGGAGACCACCCATGTGCACCTAACTGTAGTCAAAACTGCTGTACAGTCTGTAGCATGTGACAGACCACACTCTCACACACAGGAACCCCACCCAGACATCCTGAAGACACTGGACAGTATGAATGTCCCACCAAATACCAAACAAGGTACTCACAAATTACCACATAGGTGGTAAACCATTATGTATGCAAGGAGTAATCAGGGACCTAGGGACACAAGTCGACAGTAACCTGTTATGTGACACTCACAATGCCAATGTGGCTAGGAAGACTGTCTATATTGGACATCGTATCATGAAAGGATTCACATCTACATCAACAGAGGTCACTGTGCCCCTGTACTGTTCTCTTATCAGACCCATAATCTAGTACAATGACTCATATGGGATGTACCTTACCTGACACCTGCAGTGGTTAGAAAGACCTCAAAGGTACCTCACCAAGAGGATAAAGGGTCTCAAATATATGTCATATGCTGCCTGGCTGTAGACACCCCAGCTGAATGCAGTCACAGACTGCCTACACAGAGGCATTGTATGTCTGTTGTACAAGGCCATGTCCAACACAGGAGTAATGGACATGCTCCACCCCAGGAAATCAAAGCCATTGGAGCTGTGAGAGTGACAGATGTCAACCTCAGCACATAATGAAATAGGATGTGCTGGAGGGACAGATACATAACCCAGAGGCTCCCACACCCTGGAACAGGATCCCACTCCATGTTAGGCAGAGCCCCTCACTGACACCCCTCAACAGGAATATTGCCAAGTGGATGGATGATCGTAGATGTACACTGGGGGTCTTCACTGTGTCACATCCAGACAGAGGCACAGTAAAGTAAATCATGAAAATTTGGAAAGAAAATGGGGTTTCAAAAAAATCCCAAGGGGAAACCAAAGCCCCAATTGGGGCGGGGCGGGGTTCCAGGGGTTTTTTTGGGGCCCCCTTGGGGGCCAACCCCCCTGGGTTACCCCCCCCTGGGCCGTTCTTGGATAAAATTGGAAAAAATTAAGGGCTATTGCCCACCCCCCCCCCCCCCCCCCCCCCCCCCCCCCCCCCCCGCCCCCCCCCCCCCCCCCCCCCCCCCCCCCCCCCCCCCCCCCCCCCCCCCCCCGCCCACCCCCCCCCCCCCCCCCCCCCCCCCCCCCCCCCCCCCCCCCCCCCCCCCCCCCCCCCCCCCCCCCCCCCCCCCCCCCCAAAAAAAAAAAAAATAAAAAAAAAAAAAAAAAAAAAAAAAAAAAAAAAAAAAAAAAAATGAAAAAAAAAAAAAAAAAAAAAAAAAAAAAAAAAACAAAAAAAAAAAAAAAAAAAAAAAAAAAAAAAAAAAAAAAAAAAAAAAAAAAAAAAAAAATAAAAAAAAACAAAAAAAAAAAAAAAAAAAAAAAAAAAAAAAAAAAAAAAAAAAAAACATTTTGAAAAAAAAAAAAAAAAAAAAAAAGAACCCAAAGAAAACAAAGCGAAAGGGTAAACCCTAGAACATGGACTCCAAGAAGAATGGAATGCCAAATCACACTACTGCTCAATGTCAGCCTTACCACAGGATATGTACCCAAAGAGCAGTGTACAACAACAGTGGTCCTTCACAACAAAGGTGTTGCCTGAATGGATACTGCAAACTACCACCCCAGGATCCTGACAAGCTTGGTCTGCACAGCTATGGAAAGGATCAGCATGTACCACAGACATAAAGCTATTGGGGACCTACTGACACTGGACCCTACTCAGTGTGGCTGTCATAAGTGCAGTTCCTGCCCCTAAATATGTTTGACCCATTTGAAACAGTCATTAAGGTCATTGATGAGGGCAATGTGGTCCACACAGCGTAGCTGGACCGTACAAATGCTTCCAGACAATACTCTACATGTGCAGTATGGATATGTTCACCAGCTTAAATATAAACCCCTATGTCAGTAGAGGGGTTGCAAACCAGACCAAGGACAGAACTGACATGGTCAGACATGCTGCATCCATGTCAGACTACAAACCAGATATAAGTGGCATCCCACAAGGCTTGGTCATGGGACCTCCCTCGTTCTGTATATATGTCCCATAGGTACAGGCCAGCATGGAAGGACTGTGACTGAACATGTATGCAGAGGAGTACAAACTGCCCACCATATTTGACCCCCAGCTGACACAAGCAACCCATAAAAGGGCCACATAGAAACAGACAACTGGTGCCATAGCCATGTCAGCAAGCTAATTGCAGAAATGTGTATAGACAACCACCATGGATATACAGTCAGTGCACACCAGTTACCACACAGGTGTTAACCCATTACATACCTAACATGTAATGAGAGACCTGAGGACACAAGGTGATAGATATCCTGCATTGGACAAACATGTGGCTGTAGTGTTCACAGAAACATACCATATACCCACCCAATCATGAAGGTTGTCAGATCTAGATAAGGGGAGGTCACTGTGGCTCTGCAGTCATCCTTCATCAGCGTCACAATTGTCTACAATAGCCCCTGTGGGATGTACCTCAGCAGACACCTCCATCAACTGTAAAGTCCACAACAGTACCTCACCAGGAGTAGCAAAGAGCATGAACAGATGCCATGTGTTGCCTGATTAAACCAACTGCAGCTCCACACACTGCCATACTGCCCACCCAGAGGCAAGCTGTGCCTGATGTATGAAGTCATGTCCAAGCTGGAATGAATGAACATGCTGCACCTTGTACAATTTGAATGGCAGTGAGCTATGCACATGAGAGACCTGAACCCCAGCACTGACATACATAGGACAAGCTGTACTGAATGATCCATAACACAGAAGCCACCCCCACTCTTGAGTAAACTCCCAGTACAGGTTAGCCAGAGAGTCACCCATCAACACTCCTCAAGAGGAATCTTGATGATTGGATGGGAGATGGTAGGTTTACCCTGGGTATCACTGTTATGTCACAGGTAGACGGAGGCACAGTATACTAACCATGACATATGTCATGGCAAACTCCAGGTACAATGTGTGTTGAAGGACAAACACACTCTCTGACTAGCATCAGAAATGGCCTAGGGCACATTGCTAGTGTTTGCCAATGTCCACCTATGTTGTGGAATACATTACCAATGTTGGACAAGCCTGGTGTAGGTAGTCCATATCTGAACATAATGCAACATGGTCATATGTGCACAACTGGCCCCTACACAGTCTGTTGTGCTCACTATGAAGATTTCAAGCAGTGATATGACTAAAGCCCAGGATACTGTCCACCACAGTGAAAGTACTGAACCAGTACACTATACGGTACTACAGTGTTAGGTCATTATGAAAGGATGTTGACAACTGTATGCAAAGTATCCCATGCAATCCCTGCAGGCACAGTATAATCCCTGTTGTGGTCAGACAAAGCAGTTGGCCAGTAAGTACACAACATGATACCCAACACACAACCATAAACGTGAGATATTGTTGAAGTTCACACTCACCCAAATATGTGGTGGACTGCAGAGTTCAACATATGGAAAGCTCACATTGGGCATGCTCGCACACTTTGATAAATGAGGCATATGTCAGACAACATGCCATGGAAAGGCTGAACTGGGCATGCTCACACACTTAGGCCATATCTCCATTTAGCAGTTGGCCACACATATCTGGTATTTGAACATGTCATTCCAGGAACCAACCACAACACAGCAATCTGCCCAGTGCACACAGTAAATGACTACAGAGACATAAGTGATATAGTGGATCCCCCTCATATTCAAACATCTTCCACAGATACACAAGTTGTTCATAGGAACAGGGAATGCTATGGCAATAAAGACCTGCAATCAGTCTAACAGCAACAAATATTGTGCATCTGACAATTAAACATATGGGTGTAGAGGTCAATGCTAGGCTGTTTGCCCTAGGGAATGACAGCTTAGCCAGAGTGTGCTTGGCATCTGCATCCCCAGTACAGTAGGCTACTGTGCCACTGTAAAGCAGGTCACATAAGGCATCGTGTGAGGCTAGTGTGCTGTGCCTCTGTCAAGCAGGGACACAGTGGAGATCCCAGGGTTTGAATGTGCTAAGCCACATCCATGTTGTTGGTGTGTGCTGGAAGAGGGTTGCTGAGGACCTCTAACAGTAAGTGGGCATCAATAACAGACTGAGGGGAGCCCTATCTGCATTATCTGGACAATTTCACTGTCAACACTGTGTTGTGATGATTATGTGGGATTGAAGTGTCATGCTGGTACTGTTCAGAGATGTCCTCCTCTGTGGGCTACAGCTCTGCAATGTATTAGCTCACTCTGTCTGTTGGACGGCTCATATATGGCTGGTGTACACCTGACAGGTGTCCTGTTGTGGAGCAGTCATGGGTATATGTGGGATAGCATGATCAATGCAAACCTTACACATGCTCATAGAATGCAATTGTCAAGGATTATGCAGAGTGGCAAGTATAGTCCCCAGCATGGGTCCTTTGAAGTCTTCCACCCCAGTCTTCACAAGTGTAGAGTCTGCTTGTGCTAAATACAGTTTGTTTGCAGTGACAACCTTGCCTGGGGTGGGGATGGGATATGGATGTCCAGGGAAAGGTGGGTATGGTCAGATATCAACAATGATGGTCTACCTCTGGTGTGGAACAGTGAGTACCCATGTTGCAGATGGACAGGTGCAATATGTATTCCCCCATGTGGCTGTGGTGAGTGGTTCTGCCATAGCACATGGACCAACAAATTGTAGTGGCTGTAGGGTAATGTTGTAGAGGCCTGAGTAGTTCCCACACACAATATGCCTGTACCTGATGTTAACAACTGGAATGGTGTATGTGAACACCTGCATATCCCGGCACTGTTCCCAGGGAAGCAAAGTGTGTGTCCTGGATGTGGGAGTGGTGTTCTGGACTGGTTGTGTTGTGTGTTACAGGTCCTGTGGTCATGAAGCATGGTATAGAACATAACCTGCCAGTGCGATGTGCATATAAGACCCTGAAGCAGGTGGCTGCAAATGCATATATATGCTATCCCCCACCTGACAGATAGTACTAGATGTACATACCTCTGTAGAAATAAAGATGTCAGCACCCTATAAATACTGTAGGTGCAGACCAGATGCCCCGTAATTCGGATAGCGCACTCTGCTAATGCGTCTCCTCAAGTGCCATAATATAGTTAGGTAGGTGTTTGAACCATGCAAATGCTCAGTGTGTGTGTGTGGGTGAGCAGGCTGGTTGTGGGTGCAAGTCTGTGTGAGAGTGTCTTGAGTGTCATACTCAGTATGTGGAGAGGATTTAGTGTGTGTGCAAGTTTGTGTGAGAAAAATGTCCCTTTTGGCAACTGGGAAAACACTCTACAGGATGCACATTCCCCTTTCTAAGCACTGATGATGTCAGCACCCTATAAGTACAGCAGGAGAAGTGCAACCTCCTAGCAATGCGAATAGCGTGCTCTGCTAATGCATCCATCACAAGTGTCATAACATAGTTAAGTAGGGGTTTGAATTCTGTAAATGGCAAGTGTGTGGATAAGGGGAGTGTGTGTGCTGGCAAGTCTGTATGAAAGATATGTGCATTTTGGCAAGTAGGAGAACACACTACATGATGAACATTGCCCTTTCCAAACAGTGATGATGTCAGCACCCTATAAGTACAGCTGTAGAAGAAAAATCTCCAAGTAATCCAAATAACGCACTCTGTTAATGCATCTCTCTCAAGTGTCATAGCATTGCTAGATAGGGGTTTGAATCCTGCAAATGGGAAGTGTGCGTGTTTGGATGAAAAGAGTGTGTGTGTTTGCAATTCTGTATGAAAGACATGTGCTTTTTGGCAATTAGGAGAGCACACTACATGATGCACATTACCCTTTCCAAACACTGATGATGTCAGCACCCTATAAGTACAACTGGAGAAGGGAAACCTCCCAGTAATCTGAATAGCGCACTCTGCTAATGCGTCTCTTTCAAGTGTCATAACATAGTTAGGTAGGAGTTTAAAACCTGCAAATGGCAAGTGTGTGTGTTTAGATGAGGGGGATTTGTGTATATGCAATTCTGTATAAAAGACATGTGCTTTTTGGCAATCAGGAGAACACACTACATGATGCACATTACCCTTTCCAAACACTGATGATGTCAGCACCCTATAAGTACAGCCGGAAAAGAGGAACTTCCTAGTAATCCAAATAATGCATTTCGCTAATGCGTCTCTCTGACGTGTCGTGGCATAGTTAGGTAGGGGTATGAATCCTGCAAAAGTCAAGTGTGGGGAGGGATAGTATGGTGTGTGTAATTGCAAATGTGAGAGAACAGATCCTTTTGGCAACTACTACAATACACCAGATGCTGCATATTCCCCCAGTAAACACAGGGGATGTCACCACACTATCAGTACAGCTAAACAATGCTACTTGCCCAGTAATGCCAATAGTGCGCTCCGCTACTGGGTCTATTACCAATGTCAGAGCACAGATAGGTATGTTTTGGAAACCCACAACTGCCACGTGAGGTTGTGTCACACAATATGACCATGTGTGGGTTGTTGTTCATAACAATGCATGCCATTGCCTAAACCAGCAATGGCAATGCATACATGATGTATGTGTGTGTGACACATGCACATATATACCTGTGACCTTCAGTAGTTACCATGTCTGACACGTGCCTCAAGTGGATAAATGGTATTCGTAATGCATAACATTATGACTGTGTCTTACTGTGCAGGGGCCGCATGCGGTATGTGTATATACAGTGTGAGTTGTATATGGTATAATACCAACAGCAGGGGATACACATCTGGTCTGGGCCATATAGTCTACATGTAGTCGATGAACAGGTGCTGCATGTTCCCACCTGTTGTGGGAGTGGTAACATGTTGTTCCACTGCAATTCAGTGACTACATGCTGGGAACCTTTCAGCTAGTGTGTTGTAGCTACAGTAATGCCCATGCACAATGTTTGGCTGGATGCAGTCCAGCCATATAAAGACATCTCTAGAGACTGTCATATTGCCAGTGTTGTTAGGGAGGACAGGTGGGTTTCCTGTGTATGGGAGGGTTGTGTGTGCCAGGCTATGAACCAGAAGGCAGTCCAACACACTGTTAGCTGCTCATGGATAGGCCCTGATGCTTTGTGCTGTGCCAACAACCTGGAGGTGTGTGTATCTGTGGTGCCTTGAGATACCACCCCCTGTCCATGTGTGTTACATGTGTAGGGGACGACAGGTATGGTATGAGGTATAACCTGGCAGTGATGGGTTGCACCTGTGAGCCATGAATCAGGACTCTGGTACTGCACAGATATTGCAGTTTACCATGCTGAGGACAGTGTCCAGTGCATGCATCTTGCGGTGTACACTGCTGGTGTTGTGTAGCATCACTGTTAGTGTCCTATCCCGTGTGATACCCGTGGAGGTGGCTATGTAATCTGTGTCCTGCAGCAAAAGGCACTATGTGTGTATCAAGGGGCTTCGCCAATATACAATGGCCCATGGTTGTCACGTGCAAGCTGCCCCTCGCAAATCATTGTGGCTTCCCTAGCATGTAAGCACACATTGACAGCCATTGGATACCCTATGAATGACATTGGAGATTGAGCAGAATGTAGACATAGAACACCCTTCCTACATATTGTGGTAGCATACCTGGTGAGGGTATGATGGCAACCAAGGTCAGGCTCATACTGTCCCATGCCACATGCAGAGAGAGCCCTTCTATGTTCCCTATCATGTAGTCCAGGGAGGTATGTCTCAGGTCATCCATAGTGGCATAGACAATGACTGAGTCATAAGTGTCCATGCCTCTGACTGACCTGTATGCATGTGTTTTGTGGTGGACCATAGTGCCCCACGGGCATATCACTGTGACCTTCACCATGTACAGCCTGTTGAGCGGGACGCCACTGCAGCCAAGAGGTACCTGACTGCATCTGTAGCAGGTGTGTTGTGTAGCCCTACAGGCTGTGAGTGTGTGGCACACGGGATGTGTGTGCCATGTGTGGCATGTGCTCTGTTCCGACTTAATGTATGCCTGTGTGCCAGCTGCGGAGGTGTGTGATGCTCAGGCAGGATGCTATTCTGAGTCTCCAAGTATGCCCCAGTGTGTTCAGATTGCTGTCAGTGCGGGTCTATGTCAGACTGGTATTGTAGTCACTGTCGTATGTCATGCCTCTTGACAGGGTATGGCAGTACTGGGTTCAGAGTGCTCAGTCCCCAGATTGGCTATGTGGTGGCATCTCACACATGTGATGTACGTTCCTGGCCAGGGGAGAGGGTTGACTGCATACATGTGGCAGCTGTGACATTGCCACATGACTCACATAAATCACAACTGGACCATAGAGGTAATTCACAGGTTACCTTTGCACATGCTACCATAGTAGTGTGATTGCCATGGTGATTACCAACACATAGGGCCAATGGGGAACAGCATACTGAAGGTGAGTATGTGTGGGTGTACTGCTACTGATTTCATAGCACTGGCATATATGACTGCACACGTGGGTAAATGCCAGGTAAGTCATATGCAATGTGTCACAGGCAACGTACATGCGAACAGGACAGACAGTGACTTTCTGTCATGTGTAAAATTGACATATGTATAGTACGCTATGCAGATGTCACTCGGAATCCACAGAAGCTCTGTAACTCTGCATTGCAGGTGGAAGCAGTGTTCCAGGGAACCCCAAGCAAACATGCATGCAAACAAATCTACAGTAAGGAGGGCTGGAAGTAGTCCATTGTACAACAAAGAAGGGGTAACACTTCCGGTAGGTAACAGTGCAAATATGCAGGCACTATCAACATGTACCCAGGAATGCACAGCTCAGATGTCCATGGTATAAATGATATTATGTCATATTTAATTGTAATTTGTATTACATTGGTACTGCACACATATCAACATGCACAAACATCCACATTGCATAGTCGTTGTGGGCAACATGCCACCATTACTGTACATGTCCATCATTGCGTATCACTACTTGCATTAGCTTCTCCCCTGTGCTGCCTATGTATGTGGCTATCTGTTGACATCCTTACCACCGGTATGCAATAATGTGCAGCTGTTACACTATGGTACTTACTATGGGTGTAGATAACAATTCAGGACAGTCATACAGTTACTGCATCAGGCATGCTGGGATATACACACAGTCATATCAGCACACTGTACTGTTACCAACATGATACTAGTAATACACTTCTATGTAGTCACCCTGTGCATCAGCAACGTGTTTACCTGTTCCTGCAGTGATGTTGGAGATTGCAAGAGGTGGCACAGTTTCATCATATGCACAGGGTGTGAATTAGGTATGCCTGAGTCTGCCACTGATACCACCAATTGACATGTGTGTGTATGTGTGTTGGTGATGGACAGCAGTACAGGGTGGGGCACTGTTGGTGTAGTGTGTGTGTGTATGTGGTAGCCCTAGGTGTTAACATTTTGCATGTGTGTATGCATGCACACAGTTCCACCTCATGGCTGCCATATACTGGAGTTTGTGGACAGCCACAGACTGCACCTAGCAGGTCAATCAGATCAGTGTCTGTGGGCACGGGCATGGTACCTGTGCCTGGCAGGGGTGCTACGGACTTTATCCGGTACTAAGCCAGACTGGGTACTGTCATCAGAAGCGGGAGTGTGTTGACTGGACACAGGTCCCTGTTGCGACTGTCCAGAGCCACATGCACATGGTCTCCTGGGGCGGTCTGATGACAGCACAGACCCAGCATTGCTGGGGCTGCTGCTGGCATTATGGGGGCATCCGCGGGCCTGTTGTCATCTGCGCCGACTGCCAGCTGCTGCTGTTGCTGGCATACGGCCACGTCGACACCGCAACCGTCCACCATTGCCCTGGCTCATGGACATGTGGTTGTGGAACTGCTGTAATATGTCCCCACAATGTCTGCCTATGACATCGGTGAAATTACGGATAGCATCCGCGATGTCACGCATACTGTCAGTCATGGATGTGCGACATGCTCTCAGCTCCCTCAGACATTGTCTGGTGTACCTTTCCATACGTGACTTTGCCTGCATGACAGCCCGAAACATAGCTGAGGTTGACAGACCTCTTTGGGCACGTCTGCCAGAGGCAGTACGCCCACGGATGCTCCCACGAGAACCCATGGGCAACTGTCTGTGTGGTACCATCTCAGGACCCTGCCCATGGATGCTGTGTGGGGAAGCATGTGCCACAGATACCACATTACCCTGGTCAATGCCCACTGTATCCTGTCCATCACCTAGGGACAATGATGACATAGGATGTACTGGCAGGATGACTGTGCGCAATGATGGGGTTGACAGCTGTGTACTGTCAATTGGCTGACCAATGACAGACCCTGACACACCTTCCTGTGCCATTACACAGATATTATCATTATCAGTACCTGTGGCACCAGATTCAGGTTCCCTGCTGCAGGACACCAGAGCAGCACCAGAACCTGTGGGAGGAAGACAGGAAACACAGTTTACAATGTCTACACAATGTTACCAGTGATGCACTAATGCACACATGCACACGTGGACACATGCACACATGCACACATGGACACAGGCACACATGCACACATGCTGCGTGGACACAGGCACACATGCACACATGCACACATGGACACGTGCACACGTGGACACAGGCACACATGCACACATCCACACATGCACATGCACCGTGGACACAGGCACACATGCACACATGCACACATGCACGTGGACACAGGCACACATGCACACATGCACACCCCACAGTATACACACAGAGCACTACTGAGTTACACTATTATTACTAGCACTATCAGGACTATTATAGGTATTGTTAAAACACACTCACCAGCATGGATGGGCTGCCTTGCTGTAAAACCGGAGGGACCTGCAGAAATGAGGGGATTAATATCAGTGGGCACAACTGTGCCATTGATACTGCATATGATACAGTGCAGTAGTACACCAGTTGCCTTTCACATGTCAGCTGCTGATATTGGCAATATCACACCTGCACAATTACATACTATGTCAACAGCTACATACCATGGACACACCTTACACATGCATAAACTAACAGTGTACAGAACAGTCAAGTGTTCATATGGCATATTACCTGCAAGCTCCATGTCGTGTTGCTGTGTGGATCCAGCCTCCATCATAATGCAGGTGTGTTGCTGTTGATGTTCCTGGGCTGGAGCCACAACACTTAGGAGTAGCCCCTCCAGTCTGGTGAGGGGGGGATGTGTGGCCACCCCACCTCCTGTGGCGACCTGTTGCCTGTGGATATCCGATGCATGCTGATGGACATTTCTGATTAAATCACTGCAGTGATGTCGTACCTGCTCATATGTCCTATTATGTGTGCCAATGTCATTTACCCTATGGACAAGGTCTTGCCACAGTGCAGCCCTCTCCTGCTGATTCTGGCTGGTGCGGGAAAACAGTATGTCATAATCCCGCACCAGGCTCTGGTGTATCTCTTCATCTTCTGCAGCAGAGTAGGCAGGATTTCGCTGATGCCCCATGTCCCTGAAAGAGAACACAAACAGGATATCAGCAAACTATGTCAGCAATATATGGCACACATACCATACATGATGCTCAACTGTAGTGATATACTACTACTCGCATATGTAGCACGTGTGTGTCTCTT
The DNA here is from genome assembly GCF_019279795.1 of Protopterus annectens. NCBI lineage: Eukaryota > Metazoa > Chordata > Ceratodontiformes > Protopteridae > Protopterus > Protopterus annectens. The sequence continues at coordinate 1,945,886,924 of NC_056735.1, read as the reverse complement.
GGTGGATACACAAGTACATGGCCAGATATCAGTGCTCAGCTAACACCTGTGCAACAATACCTGCCACATTCCATACAACATAGTAGCAAGCCCCATCGGTCAGCACACTGAGACAGGTCCAATACACAACCTCACTCTGGGGGTTCATACCAAGGTACTGTATGTGGAACACCATCCACTAGTGTGATCTGGACACAAATTACTCAGCCTGGATATACATATCCCACCACCAACACCACCAGCACAGTAGACTACTTTGATATATATGTGAATCTACAGATATTCACTTGTTAGGACTGACATGGTATCCATGCAGCCCACTGGGCCAGTGGAAGCCACAACCCACAATGCTGACCCCTTTGTGAATGCTTCCCATGGACATCCCAAAGAGTGCATGGAACATGCACACACATTTCTAACCCAGACCCTATGCACAAAGGTTAGGCATCCTGTCTGGTGGACTCCAGCCAAAGGCAGATTGTATAACGATAGAAGGAGGCTACTGCAGGACAGAGCAGATTCACATAAAGGGAAGGCATCTGTGGTCAGCACTGGTAATAAGCTACGGTCTCTCATAACAACATCCATGGCCTACTCTGAGAGGGAAATGGCCACGGACACTATAGATAACCACAAGGCTTTCTTCAGCTATGTTAGACATGTGGACCAAAAGCCTCAGATATGCTCTGAGTTACTATACACCTACTTAACATTCACTGAACACACAGATATTGGCAACATTCTGGGAGACAGGTTCAGTGCAAGTACCCCCCCTCCCTCTCCCCCACACTTAGAAATACTTATCACAACTGAATGTAACCTCCCTATCATCTCAGATGTCCAGGTGAGGGCCGACCTCAGCAAAGCAGAACACACAGCATCAATGTGACCTGATGGTATCTTTGGACGTGTGCTACGTGAACTCCAAGAGGAGATACAACTGCATATAAGACTGATATTTAACCTTGGCCGTACTACGGGATATGTACCTGAACACTGGCATACAGCAACAGTGGTCCCACTCCACTAAGGAGGCACCTCTACTGACCCTGGGAACTACCGCCCCATAAGCTTAACCAGCCTGGTCTGCAAAGCTATGGAATGATTCATTATGTGATGCATATACAGCGATAATGGGTACTTGCAGACACTTGATCCCACCCAGTTTGTCTTTGTGATGGACTGATCCTGCCTTTTGAACCTGGTTGACCTTTCAAAACAGTCACAACAGCCATTGATGAGGGCAAAGCAGTCCATATAGCCTACCTGGACTTGCCTAAGGCCTTCAACACAGTACTCCACTCAGGCATCATAGACAAGCTCATAAGCTTACATGTTACTACATATGTCACATGATGGGTTGCACACTGGTTGAAATACAGAATCCATAATATCGATATTGCGGGAGCCATGTCAGACTCAAAGCCAGTCACATGTGGTATCCTACAGGGCTCTGTCCTAGGACCCCTCTTGTTTGGCATTTACTTCTCAGATGTGAAAGCAAACATGTGCGGGTTGTGGATGACAAAGTTCCCAGATGACTGCGAACTAAGCGTCATAGTCGTTACACCAGCTGACACACACATCCTAGAGACAGGCCTCACTGAAATGGACAACTGGTGCCAGAATCATGGCCTAACACTGAATGACATGTAATGTATAGTCATCCCCTTTGGGTGAAACTACGTGCACACAACTTATCACATCGACATACCTATAGATACAGACCAATGACACATATGGAGGGTTCACAGTATGTAGACTATTAACTTGTTACTTTACATTACCTGTGTTTGTCGCAGCTGGTTGCGTTACCGTTACTATAGCTTCCTGCTGCTGCTAGCCCAGTTTGATACTGACACTGATGACAGCTTCAACTTAGTTTGTCTTACGTGTGTTTTTGTTTGTGTTCTTATTTTCTTTTTTTTTTTTTCTTTCTCTCTCTCTCTCTGTCTGCCTCCAGACAGTGCAATGAAAGTATTGCATATGTGGAGTGGGAGTACAGGATGCTTTTGTAGGTATCTGCATAAGTCCATATGATGGCCTCTGCACCAATTGTAAGCCAGCATTTGCTAATTGCATGCAGCCAGTTAGGTACTGATTGTAGTTCTCACTGTGATTTCAGGACAGTGCTATAAAAGGGTATGTGAGATAGGCGTTGCTCTTTCAGATTGTAAGGGTGGGGACCATGCTGGTATGCTGTGGACACTGTTCTGTAAGTGTAAAGGTTAGTATATCTCTCATGATTCAGGCTGTGTTGTAGATTCACATTTCTCCATTCATCTCTCCTGTTTCCTGTACTAAGTGTGTATGTACACTGACACCTACAACTACATATATATATATATATATATATATATATATATATATATACATATAAATATACATACATTTATATATGTATAATAACTGACATTATTACCTACTAGCTACCAACTAGCATGGCTGTTTATGTTCACACACTACTATTATAGAAATCCACTAGATTTGACAGTAAGTATACATGACATGCTTTGTGTACTACACATCCTATATTCCCTTCACATTCATTCCTACTATTACATGATATATTTATTTTAGCACAATGTTCTTGTATAACAGTCATGGCTTAGTGGTAAGGTATGCAGACTACTGTTTCCAAGGTCCTGGGTTCGGGACTGACTGTGGGATTTTATTTTGCTTTTGAACTGACTACAGGACCTATCAATCAGAGTGACTAAGGCACTTTTAAACAGTTGCAACCGGGTTAGCGCTGGTTTGCGCAGAGCTCCCGCATGCACACTGGCATTCAGCTCTGCGCACACCCGCTTGCAACCGCTTAACAGTGCTTACTGTGGCACACACCAGCACTATTTTCTTTGAAAGAAATGAAAATGGGGAGACAGGAAAGTGGTGAAAAAGGGGTCACAAAGAGGGTAAGACAGCAGGGAAACAAGCTTGGGTTTTGCAGGAGGGATGTAGGTAAGGCCCATAGCTGCCCATTTCTTCATCAGCAACAGCTGTGCATATGTTTGTAATTTGGTGTGACATTTGAAACCTTCCACCCCTGAGAGAGGTGTCAGGACAGCAATAATACTTGTTGTACAGCCAATTGTAATTGATAGCTTCCATGTCCAGCAGACATGTGTGCGGAATGGGCAGCTATGTATGGGGCGTAATGTTTTTTGTGGGTACAGAGTGCCCTTTTTTTTTTTTCAAGTGAGAGTGGTATGTCAGGTAAAGGATGTCGGTATAGCTGGGGAGGTAGGTTGGGTAGGTCAACAGACAAGACAAACAAGACGCATACAGGGGCGGTATATGACACGTGTGGGGGGGGGTTACACAACTGAGGGGATGGCTGTTTGGATATCCAGAGCCCATGAGCCCACAGATGGCAACAGCAGAACTGATATCCCCACCCATGGGCAGTTGCCACTGTTCCTTCACTGACTAGGATGGGGCTGTGCTGGGGGCTGTGTAGGCTGGGCAACAGGCATGCCCGTAAGTTGTGCCACCTGTGCCTCAAGCTGGCGTAGGGGCCCAAGAACAGAGTCCCGGATCTCCCTACGCACCACAGTCCGGACGCTACGGAGGGTGAGTGGTGGTTCTCCTCCGGCCACACTTGCAGAGGGGAATGGGCCCCATCCCCTGCAGTGCTTCCACCTGCAGGTGGCACAGGGCCACCGGAGGAGGGTCCAGACTGGGCACTAGTGCCAGGTGCACTCACCAGCTGAGGTGGGAGAGGTGGGTCCGCTGGAACCCGCCTTCCCTGTCATCCTATGTTTTGCATTATGTCATGACAGTTTGGGTTAGTAACATACAATACCATTCGCAATTAGTTGTAACAGTATGCATTAGTATTCCCATCAACCAAACACCCAGATATTCACACCATTGAACAGCGAGCATAACACATGCATAATTTGAACAGCAATACACAGTCCAACAACATGCAGGGTTGATTGATGGCAACAGGCCATCAGGTTTGGATGTATGAACAGGGCAGATGCATCAACATACATGCAAATATGTATGACCCAACAGGACAAATGTCCAGGGGTGTTAATTGTGATTGCACATACCAATTTCACGTGGAATGGATTATATGTGGTTATAGGGTGGGGTGAAGAAAATATAATTAACACCTTCAAATACCAATACATATGCTGTACATTTCTAATAGCTGCAGATATATACACACTACTGTTCTAACTACAGTTTCCTATATGATAACTACTTCAAGTTGGTGATAGGACTGTTACTACTACATCAATATACATTTTATTGTTATTCATACACCATCATATCTGGCTTTGTTCAGCTACATCATCCTGCTACATTTGCTTTATATAGCTATAGACAGCTGTGGATGTTTGGTATTTCAGACAATCATACTATCTGCATATTGCAGACTGAGAGCAACATATCCAGATTTTGGGATACACATTCCAGCTGCAGCAACACTTTGAACACATTTCGCAGTTTGGTTCTGCTTGTCACATTTATTTCATTCTGTACTGACTGCAGTATACTTTATTCAGTGGTTATTACTACTTTATTGGTGGATTCATAACTCTTTCTCACACTCTCTCACTTGTTTTCATTTTACTATTCAGGATGGTACTTACTTCTAGGCTTTATTGACATGTTTTACCTGTAGTTATTACAATCCTTTCCAGCAGTCTCACTTCTGTCATGTTTCAGTATTTCAACAGGGATATATTTCACACATGTGATTTGCTCATCTTCTGCAGCTGTACTTTTCAGCCTGCTGCAGGTTGTGTACTATTATATTACAGGTGGGGCATCTTTATTTCAGACTTTATTTCAGACATTTTCATTTTTCTGTTTGGATTACAGACTGCAACACAGTTTTGTAATCAAGCAATACTTGCAAACACTCTTACACTGTTACTTGCACATTTTATTACTTAGTGACTACACTGCACTCTTTTGCTAACTGTCATACTTTTATATTTCTTTACAGTTACTGGGAGAGGATTACTGACCTGCCTGGTGGCGCAACCAAACCAGCCTAACGCCTTAGGCTCTGCGGTTTGCAGAACGGACACCTGCAGCTGTAATTTAAATGAAGTAATATTGGAATACACATCTCCATAATATCAGCTAGTTTAATTTCTTACATACATAATTAAATGTCACTTACTCAGTAGTGGGGCGTTGGGCATTTGCCGGGCCTCCTGGATCCAAAGGTTCAATTGGTCCTGCTTATGTCTCTTCAGGTCTGCATGGTGGTGACGGACCTGCTCACCAGTCCTTGGAATACCTGTGGCACTGGTGGAATCATGAGCCAACTGGTCCCACGCCTCAGCCCTATATGCTCCCCACAGGACCTGGCCGTGCATGAGTTGGGCCCACCATATATCTGGACTCCTCAATGCCCCACCTCTGTGCTTGAAAGCAACTACCCTCACCTACTCCTGACATTCTGGCTGCAAGTTAGTTCTACAATCGTTTATGCTGTGTATTCCCGCCTATGGGGCTTATATATGCCGTTTTTCCTGCATTTATCTGTGATTGGCAATTTTGGAATTGTATCAACTTCACAAAACTTGCTTTGTCATGTTCCACTTTCTATTCATTCCTATATATTTGCTATTACTGCATTTTTAAGTACAGCTGTCATGGCTTAGTGATTCAGTACCTTGATTATGGTGCATGGTATTCTGGGTTCAAACCTGGCCACTGCTTTTTATATTTTATGACTGTCTAGACAGGCTAGGGGGTGTGTCTGTGTAAAGGCAGTTTTGTTACAGCTTGCTCAACGTTGCCCGTTGGTTAGCTTGTTGGCGCGGTGCACAGCTCCGCACAAATGGGTTACACTTGTTTACACCTCATTTAGATGTCAGCACGCATATTACGCTCAGCTCAGCTAGGGGCACACAGTTTCAGCATGTTAAACCACTGCTCACCTTCAGGCACTCATTTTACATCTGTTAAACCACTGGTCACCCACGGGCAGATGCACTCACCTGTTTAAACTGTTGCTCAGCTCTAGGCACATCTGGCATTTTTTATTATTTTGTTATCTCACATTTCTTCAAAATAAATGGCCTATGTCATTACATTTTACATAAAATATAATTTTATATGTGTACATATATGTCAGGGACTTGTTTTGTGCTTATTTCACTAAAAATAAAAGTTGATGTTGTGGGGGCTCGAACCATGACTGCCTGCTTTTCAGCTGACATCTCTACTGCTACTCTATTGCTTTTTGTCTTATTTTGCATAGTTAGTTCTTATATGCTTCTCCACTTACTGCTAACTGTGGCTGAGCTTCGGGCATGCCCGCGCAAACAAGTGCACTCACAGGAAAACATCTTTACAGTTAAAAAAAATATATAACATGTTCATTTATATAATTTTATGTTCATAGTCTGTGGGGGCATGTGTTGTGTTGTGTTTATTCACATTTCCATGTACTCTGTCATGGGTGTTTACTTTGGGCACTTTTACTCTTCTGGGGGCGTGTCCGCTTGCAGGGCTCGGCCTACGGACACGCCCCCTACTGTCTTCCATGGACCATGTTAGCCTTAGGTGTGATTCAGCATGCCCTCATGCATATGCATGACATGCTGACGTCACACCGTTTAACTGCAGCCTCCGTGTAAGCCTTGTATCTCTTACACGGAGGCTTCATGAATCCTGCCCCATGTCTGTATATCTGGTTAAAGCATAATTCACAGTTTCACAATATCAGATGCAAAACATCAAACAAGATACAGCACAAAATTGTGCTATCAGGCATTCAAAACACTGAACATAATACAGATCACAAAAAGGAAAGTAATCTCCTTTACAATCTTTACTGTAAAACCCTCCATTGCACTAGCCTTTTTTTTGTATAATTATTGATATTACTACAGGAAGTTTATTTATTTATTTTTGTATGTTGTGTTATGTTAAATTGTGGGGTTAGGGTTAAGGGCAAGGCAAGGTTAGCGTTAGGATTCATCCTCTTGCATCAGCTCGGTAATGCATGTTAACCCTAATTCTGCAACTGCCCCTAATCTATCCTTCACCTTACCTTTGAAAACCCTTTCTGTAACAGTACCACTAAACAAGACCACATATCCACAAACACCAGCATATGAATACACAACTAAATCAGTCCTGTTTCCTAACCCTAGGCTGCAGACATTCTCACAAGCGTTAAATCTAACCCTTTCCCTATCCCTTACTCTAACCCTAACTAGCAAACATTTGCACACACACATACATATAAACGTAAGCAACCACACAGAGACACACACACAGAAACACACACACACACACACACACACACACACACACACAGTCTAGTATAAAACTTACTTACTTGTTACAGCAAAGCACACAGCCAACAAAATGAACAGTCTGTAAATGGAGCATTCAAATAATCCTGCAATTCATTTTTTCACTATGACAGAATAAATGGAACATGTGTAGACATATAGATAGATAGATAGATAGATAGATAGATAGATAGATAGATAGACAGACAGACAAATATTTACTCCAAGGACAACAACTTCTGGATAAACAGCACAAAGACGACCACTGAAGCACCATCATGAAAAGTCACTAGCATCATTTATCAGCAATATCCTCTAAACAATAAACAATTATGATCAAGAAAATCAATCAAGTTTATGTTTTTGCATCAGAATGCTGCTTTCTTCTGTATGCTGAAATAGCAATCATTCAGGGTAAGCTAGTTTCACCTCAGAGAAATGAAAAGTAAATTCTTGTTAAGACACTACAAGGTGTCCAAGCATGGCATTCAGTTTTATGACATTTTAATGCGTTTTTCAGTGTCATAGTTTGATCTGTTTCTAGTATATTTGATACTCTTTTATTTATTTGTCTATTTATTTATTATTTTTTAACATGCTTTTTCAAATCAAGATAATTTTGTCTGTATCATAGGTTCATAGGTCTATATTAGGCTAACGACGACTAGGGCTCTTAAAAGGCTGACTGTGCAACCCAAATGTGACTGACACATTTGATTTATATTTGATTTATAGGATGTGATTTACTGACAGCCTCTGTCCATCAGAGACATTGGAGCCAGACCGTGGTGAATTTCTGAGTACCCATCTAATGGTCTAAGTTGCACTTAAATAGGGATAGGGAAGAACTCTCCAACATATGGATGGGGAGCCTGTAACACAGAATCACAATTTTCTGAGAAACATATCTGTCTCTCCAACATGTCCTATTTATGTTGCAGATAAAAAATCAGGTCTTTTAATCTAGAAGTTCTGATGCTGTTTGCTTTGTAGATGTGGAAAAGATTCATCACAACAGAGTCCAGGGATGGCTTCTGTGCCAGCAAAGATCACCTTTCAGAAGTCGGTATGATACCGAGTAAGGAGACAGGGCTTTGTGGCTATCAGTGTAGGACATTGTGTTTACTCACTGTATTATTATTATTTTTTTTTGTAAGGAACCTTTGTGGACATTCAAGTTGCTTCATGTGTCTGATCAGGTACATACCGAAAGGGGGAATTATACTCTATGATGGGCCTGATGAAGGCCTAGTATAGTGGTATGATGTCCTCGCTGGAACTGGATGCCATGCCTATGCTTGTAATTTAAGCAACATAGAAGGATTTTTGTACTGCATTGGACACATTTTCATGAAAGACTAGGTTGCTGTCTACATGAGTTGCCAGATCCCTCACTAATGAATCAGCTTTTAATGTGTTTTATTGATGACGCAGTTACCCGGGGCGGTAGACATTCCAGAAAGTACGATAATGCACTGCTTAGTGATGAGTTTTAAGCCATGGCTGTGGCATCAAACATTTGTCTGTATTAGGCCTTCCTGAAGGATGTTCTCATCTTGGGGGAATTCAATGCCTGCTCCCAGTTTGTAATCATCTGCGAACTTGCATAGCCAGAGGCCTTTGACATTAGATTTGACATTTGAAAAGTAGATGCCAAACAGGAGTGGACCTAGCATGGTGCCCTGGTGGACTCCACTGATGCCCAGCCTCTTATTGGAGGTAGCCTCACTGATTCTAACCTCTTTGGTCCTATCAGTGAGCCAACTAGCTATCCAGCATGTTATAAAGGGGTTTATATCTAGTTCTGTATGTTTGTTGACAGTGCCTGAGTGGAGTATTGTATCAAATGCCTTAGCCAGATCTAGGTAGGTAGTATACAGAGTTTTCTCCTCATGCACTGCTTGGTGACTTTTTCAAAGAACTCCAACAGATTCAGTAAACATGACATTCTTTTGACAAAGCCAAACTGGGATGGATCCAGTATCTGGATGTCTCCTATGTCCTTAGTGATAATATCCAATATAATTATGTCCATGTCTTTGTAAATAAGACTAGTCAGACTAAATGCTTCATAGTTTCCAGGATCTGTTGATGGACCTCCATTATAAAGGTAGATGACCTTTGCAGTCCTCCATTTACATGGCACAAAGTATATTTTCAGAATATAGTTAAATAGTGATTCCAAGGGTCTTGATTAACCATATTTTAGACTATTCAGGAGTCATCCTGGGATTTATCGGGACACAACGAGGCTGTGTTCTTGGGTTTGATGACTGTAGCCAGTACATGCTCCCTAGTTATTGCTGTAGTGTTATGTTTGACGGTATTATTGGGGGATGTTTGGGGTGAGAGAGATATCATCAGGCTTAGTGAACATGGCACCAATAACTACCAGTTTAGCATATTGTTGTGTGTTGCCCTTAAGACTTCTGACATAGCTCTATAAGGCCTTTTGGTTATCTTTCAACTGGGAGACTATGTTAACCTCAGAGTTGGCTTTGCTTTACCCAATTAGCCAACTGAGTTGCCTATTAACTTTGATGAGAGAGTCGTTATCTTTATGGGAATTACCCTTCATGACTTTTGCCATATATTTATTTCCTTTTGTTGCATATCCTGTTTAATTTGGGATGCCTCCAGGGCAGTTTGTTTCTGGGGCTAGTTAGTTCTGCCTTACTTCTGCAAAGTACAGCAGCCTTAATGCAGCCATTGCCATGGCTGTAGAGAACTTCTGATAGCAATTCAGCACGGGCTAGTGTGTTTTATAGGTTTGGAGGGGCAATTAATTTTGATAAATCATTACTTAATAACACATAATTTGCCTTGGAATTGTTCCTAACTGTTAATGGTTTCAGTGGGATAACAGAGTTGATAGTTGATTTTGATTTCAAGGGAAAAAGCTTTATGTTCAGACCTTCACAGGAGGATGAGACATTGGGTGGGTGCGTAGTATTCTCCAATATTTTTGAGCAGTACGTCTAGTGTGTCGGAGCCTCTAGTGGGCGTATTCATTATTTGGTCAATGGTGTTCATATTTACGAAAACCAGGAATCTCTTTGCCTGTAGATTAGAGCCTGTATAGGATTCCCAGTCTATAGAGAGGTAAGTATGCATTGTGAGCTTTGTAGACATGAAGGGTGACGTATCATTGACTAGAATATGGTACAGGATTTTGTCTGTGGTGATCTGCATATGGAGGAACTCCAGCACGTCATTCTGTTTGACCACCCTAGAGGTATGCTTGTTTTTGATGTCTAAAAGTGTGGGAGGCACTGAAACCTTGCACTGCCATGGTACTCTCTGATGCTTTAAACATTGTCTCTGTAACTGCAAAGATATCTATATTCCTGATTGGGAGGAGGGCTTGGAGGGAGTGTAGTTTTTTATGCAGGCTCCTGGCATTGAGCAGTAAGGTTTCTCAATTTGGTATTGTCTATAAAAGCACTATGGAGCAAACAAAACCTTAACCAGTACTCAATAGTCTAGACTGGAAAGGTGCAGGCTATCATCGGCAAAGAAAAGTGGTCTGCTGACTACATCCTCCAGGCAGACAAATATTGGGTCCCTTTAGAATGACACTAGAAAGACAGCCAATTGCTGACATAAATAATTTTTTGCTTATATTGTGGCATCACCTGCTTGATAATAAAATGCTGCCCAGTGCCTCTCTCATAGAAGCCTGAGACACATAGTTGGAAAGCTCCATAATTTATCTCTTCATACAGTCCAGGGAGGTACACCTCAGGTCATTTACACCTACATGGACTTTGATGGAATCATGCTGGTACCTGTAGCACAATGACTTGAGTGGTTTTGTGATTTGGTGGATCCTGGCACCAGATAAGCAACTAACAGTTATCTTCTCCATGTTCATCCTGATTAGAAGGGCCTCAATATATCTTCCAATGGACTCCTGTAGTATGAGAGTCCTGGGAAGTCTGTTTGTTTTCTTAGGGGCTTAGTGTTTAGGGGTCCACTGAGAGTGACAGTATGTGGGGTGTTAGGTGTTTTTTTCTGAGTGCCTTTGGTCTTGCTAAGGCATAGTGTTAACAGCAGTTGGTTTAGGTGATCTTTGTTCTTTAGAAAATTTGCTTTGAAGTGCCTCAACATACATTAGTCTATGTGTATATTGTGTGCTATGTAAGTTGGGTGTTGAGTATGTGGTCTCAACAACATGATGTGGATATGTATGTGAGAGTTTAGCCTGCAGTGTCATTGTATAATTACGCATCTTGCATAGTGTCTGATTCCTTAAAGATTAATTGGTTGTCAATAAACATGAGAAAGTTGCTGTATTGCCTCAGGATGCCCATATCCACCAAGCTGGTTACAGAGAAGGTAGGAAAATGTATATCCATACTGTCCAGTCATTTCATTTGTGAGCTACAAGGGGGTGGTGTATTGAGGTTAGAAGGCTATTAAGGGTGCTTTGTTTGTGCAAATTAATAAGGATACTTTACTGGGGCAGACTATGCAAACAGTACTAAATTCTATTAACTTTAATGTTTATACAATACTGAATTCTACTATCTTTGTAGGAATTGACAGTCTAGGCCCAACTAGCTGCTCTAAACTTGTTGGCTCACAAGGTAGTTGCACTATATTGCTGAGTTACAGGTTACAGTTTTATAGACTGTTCCACAAAAAAAAAAATGTTTCCAGGTGTTTGTGACTTTACAGGGCACTGCTAACTCATGCTTATAGCCACACAGAAAACTAAATAACGAGCCCTCTGGCCAATAACATGTCTAGATTACGAGTCCTTTTCTGTATTTCCCAACTCAGATAGTCCAGGCAAACAGCTCCAGCCATAAAATGAAAAAAAAAAAAAACAGTCCTTTGGATATAAAAACATGCAATGCTAACACCAACCACTTAAACAACTACCTGGGAATCCCTTGCTGAAGGTAATTTCAAGACAGTTACAGTGAGATGATGATCAATATTCTTTCAAAAAAATCAATGACATGCATAGTTAAAACCAGGAAACAAAAGTGATCACTCAAAATAACTAGCAATCAAAGGTACTTAACTTTGCCTGGATGACATTTGATGCAAGTAAAACACTTCTTGAAAGAAGGTTAGGACTACAAGCTTTGCTGAACTCCAGAAAAATGAGAGGAGACATTATGTAGTAAAGGAGGCTTACTGAAGAGCAATACTTGTTTGACTAAGGGGCGGCTGGCTAGGGAGGAGGATTACACTGGCATGCATTTACATCCCCCTTAAAACTGCTATAATGGAGTTTAAGAAAATTCTGTGAGAAATATTCAGCTTTCAGCAAGGAATATTACTTATAGGTGGAGACTGAAATTTAGTTTGCAACACTGAAGGTGTGCTTAGGGGGGCCTAGAAGGGAAACTATAACAAAGTAGGGTAGATTTTTGAAGAAATTTATGAAGATGTGAATTCAGTGATAGGAGTTCAGGGTGAATGTACATATTACTCACCAGGACACAAAAACTGGGCTAGGCTAGATAGATTTTATATCTCATAGGAACGTGCATTTAATTAAAGGTCTTGAGATGCAGTCAATAACGATTTCAGATCGTGTCCCAGTAATAACTAAAATAAAAATGCAAGGTAATGAAATTAAAATGAGACACTGGTGCTTTCCCACCTATTGGTAGAAAAGGGAGGAATTTAAGGAATGGGTTTTGGAATTAATTCAGAAGCTGCTAGAGAATGTAGAGAGATTTGTTTTCTGAAAACATAGCTAGGGAGTGGGATAAAATTAAAGTGGAATTTAAAACTAGGGTGGAAATAAAAGAAAGGGAGATATGTTTAAACAGTTAGAAGTATTATATAAAGGGGTTGATAAATATTAAAGTATAGCAAAATAAGGGGAATCTCTCAGAATAAGAAAAGGAGCAACTGCAGAATGCTAAACAGAAAATAAGGGATTACCTCGATAATATGCATGAGTTTAGAAAGATTGCTCTTAAGCAACTGTTTTTTGATAATAATTATAGAGCACAAAAACTTTAACACAACAACTCAAGCAACAGAAAGTGGAAAGGGCTGTCCCCAAACTAAGGGAGCCTATAACAAGGAAGACAGAAAGAGACCCTGTAGAAGTATTACAAATATTTTGGAAATTTAAGTTTGTATAAAGCAAGGAAATATGGAGATCAAGAAAAGGTAAATTTGTAAATGTTTATGGAAGAATTAAATATGCCAAGGTTAGAGGTAGATGAGGCTCAATTACTAACAGCTAAGATAGGCAGGGATGAGACAAAAATGGCTATGTATAACCAATCTACGTGAAACTCCCTAGGACTAGATGGTATTCCTGTGGAAGTTTGGAAGTTAGGAGGGAAAAATTGGTAAAGATCTGGAAGGTTTGGTTTAACAGTATTTTAAGAGGAGGAGAAATACAAGTATCCTGGAAAAGGTGGTAGTAATGGTAATACCTAAAGAGGGTAAAGATGCATCAGATCCAGCTTCATACAGGCCCATTTCAATACTAAACCATTATTATAAAGTGTTTATGTCTATAATGGCAAAAAGAATGGCAAAAGTGATACCAAAATTGATAGATATGGATCAGTGTGGTTGTGTGTAGGGGAGGCAAACATTTGACAATATTAACAGAACATTGATATTGCAGAGAGAAGCAGAATGTAAAAAAATACCACTTTCATTGGTGGGTCTGGATGAAGAGAAATCATTTGGCAGAGCAGATTGGGACTTCATGAGCAGGGTAAGGGAAGCATCTGCTTTCCCTGATACAATTATAAGGTTGATTAGAAGAATGGGGAATGTTTAGGTAGGGAGTCCACATCTGAAGAAGTTTGTGATGAAAACATAATTTTGGTGAAAAGCGTTAATGTGGTGTTAGTCCTTGTGGTGTTGTTATTTGTTTTAATAGTTTTTTTATGCCTAGACTGTGTTGGAGCTTTGTTTCCAGAATCCAAGGTGCCTTGGTTGTGGAATTGTTTTGTTGTGGTTACCTGGACTGGCTTTGGATTTTTCAAGGTCTATCTGATTTTCTTTGCCATGAAAGCCGAAATGAGTACTGAGAAGGAAGGAACAAGCAGTAAGGAGGACCTTGGTCAAGTGAGAAAGCTAATTGGCTAGCCCTCACAAATGATAGACCTTCTTACCCCTCTCAGCCTATCATTGATTGAGGTAGCTACAAAAAGCCAATAAGGGTGGAACCAGAAAATGAATCTATTTATCAGTGTTACATGGCGCGAAAGTGTAGAGAATACTGGTCAAATGGGCAGAAATGCTATTTATAACTTCAATCGACTTGAAGAAGTGGATTTTTTTATGGACTCCTGAAGTTTTGAGAGGGGGAGGAGGAGAGCGAACAAATGCTATTAATGTTAATGCAAGTTCCATACCACCAGGGCAACAAAGACGGACTTCTGCTAAAGCCACGAGTAGAATTAATATGGACATAAAAGACTGGTTAAAGGTCAGTTCTGCTGATAATTTTAGAGACAAAGTTAATGTTATATCGGAAAATGCTAGTTCATATAAAGTTATGATTGACAAATTAACCAAACTAATGTATAAATACAAAGCCTTGGAAATAGAAAATGTATATTTAAGGCAGTGTATTTTAGAAGGTATTGTACACAAAGATCTAAGGATTTGCAAATACCCCAATAATGTGCTTGTGGATAGTATGTTTCTCAAGGAATTACTAGATATATTTAACAGATGTGGACTGGAAGTATAAAGCAATGGTTAATGAAAATGAAAGAATTAAAGAAAGTTTACAAAAGGAGATTGAGACACTGTGCGAATGTATTAAAAAATGATTTAATGTACACTATACCTGTAGAGAAGGAAAAGTATTTCAAAATTAGATTTGATATTGATGATAAATGTGATGACTTAGTGAAAAGAAAGATTAAAAACTTGGAGAGTGATTTAAATGACTATAAAAATATCAGGACTTACCCCATACCTAAATTTAATTCTAAGTCCTTTGAAAGAAATGGAAATAATGATGTAGAGGTTTTTGGTCAAACCAATGAAGAAGTACATATAGGTGGTAGAGTGATTGAGTTGGATGATTTTGTAGAGGAACCCCCAGTGAGCAGGTCTGAAAGAATTAAGAGCAGGGTAAACAACTCATACCAGTACCAACAACAAAAACATTTTTAGAGGGGAGGGAGAAGGGGGAGGGAGAGATACTGAATGTTGACAGTGTACCCCCCCCCCAATTTGGATGTAGAGAAAGAGATAATACAGGATGGAAATTACAGTATTTATAATTTCAGCAGCATTGAACTTAGAAACAAGCATTTTGGTTTGCTGTCAAAAGGTTCCAAGTTTAAATCCCTTAGAAAGGGAGATCTAGCTAAAATTTTAATAGATGTGAAAATGTTCTCAAGAAAAATTAATTTAGATGTATTGCTTTCCCAGGATAATGCACATGTAGATAATAGTTTTGTTAAGAATAAGAGCATTTTAAACCCCCATTACATCCTCAAATTAAAAATTTTGAAAGTGTGGTGGAGAATAAGATAAGAAATTGTTATTCTTGGGTTAAATATAAGACTAATTTGAATTCAGGAGAAAATGACATTTTATCGGACTTTAGGAATAACAAATATGTAAGAATAATGAAGCCAGATAAAGGAGGTGGAACTGTTTTGATGGATTCCCTTGTTTATGAAGGGAAAATTAATAATATTTAATGGATTCTAGTCAATATGCAATTCTGTCTAAGAACCAGATAAACATACCATACAGGAAAGTAGACATGGCCCTGGAGGATTTATTAATAGAGGGCCTGATAGACCAAAATACCCTTCAATACTTAAAAGTCGAGAAACCCATGATTCCCTCTATATCTGGAATTCCTAAAATTCACAAAAATGAAAGGGAGCCTCCGTTAAGGCCTATTGTTATGGCAGAAGGTTTGAAAACTTTTCCTTTAGCCAAATAAGTTGACATGAAGTTAAAAACAGTATGGATTAAGAGGAAAAGTATTTTGAGGGATTCCTGGGATTTTCTGAGGGAATTATAAGAAGAAATGTTTTGAGAGGAAATTTCATATATCACTATAGACATAATTGATTTATGCTCTTGTATCCCACATAATGAGGGTATTAAACTATTTGAGGAAATAATATTTGAAGATGGAGATTTAACACACCATGAATTTATAGTGTGTTTGCAATTAATGGAGCTTATTTTGAAGTGCAATTTCATTCATTTTAAGGGTGAATTTTTTCATCAGATAAAAGGGGTGGCCATGGGTACTGCTTGTGCCCCTACATCTGCAAATTTAATCTTAGCAAAATGGAAAGAAAAAATGATTTTAAACTCTGTTTACAACACATGTTGGACAATGTACAAAAGGTTTTTAGACAATATAGTTATTTTGTTGTTGGCATCAAAAGAGGTGTTAGAAGAATTTATGATTTTTTTTTAAATGTTCTACTACTTTTTTTAAAATTCACCCACAAAGTTTCTCAAAATAACTTACAATATTTAGATGTTGAGATTTATAGAGAGAATAATAAATTTAACTCCAAAATATATAGGAAGTCTACTTTCTCAAATTCATATTTACACTTTAATAGTGCCCATCCAATGGATTATAAAAAAAACATCATAAGAGGTCAACTTATTAGGTCAAGTAGAATGACGTTGAGTAATACAGAATTTGAGAAAGAGATGGAGTTTCTTAAACAAATATTTATAGCTAGAAACTACCCAGAAGACTTATTAGAACAGATAAAGAAGGAAGTGTGGTATGGAAGAAGGGATAGATTTCAACCAATTTTAGGGGTGAATAAAGAAAAAGTTATGCAGACCAATAATAAAAATACTGAAAATTTTAGGAAAGCTTTCATATTGGAGTATAACACAAGTTCTAAGTATGTAAAGGAAATAATGGTGATGGAATGGACTAGGTTCAAGGGTTTGACAGACGTGGATAAAATAAGAAAAAATGAGCTAAAAATAGTTCATAAAAATCCCCATAACTTGAAGAGTTTGATGGAAAATGACTTTGAATATAATAAAACTACTAGAATCAGGAAAGGGACATATAAATGTGAGCACTGTAGGCAATGTAGTTATATAATGAATCAGGAAAGTGTATTTTTAGAGAGTAGAAAAATGTGTTCGAATGTGAAAGGATATTACAATTGTGATTCCCAAGGAATAGTATATTTAACAGTATGTCAGGCTTGCCAATCATTTTATATATGCAAGATTGAGTGTAAATTGAAAAGAAGAATTTATGAACATTATTATGAAGTGCAAACAAAAAAAGAAACAAATGCATTGTTTAAGCACACACAGGAGTGTGAATGTGCACATGTTATGTTCTTTGTACTAGAGAAGGTGAAGAAAGATATAAGGGGAGGTTTATGGGAAGAAAGGTTAGAATATAGGGAGCTGTGGTGGCAGGTCAAATTACAAGCAAACGTTAAACCTCGGTTGAATGAGTATTTATCCATAACCCCTTTATTAAAGTTAAGAGCCGTAAAACTGTAACCTAAGTTATAGGGATTGTACCATGTTTTAATAACAAAAAAAAAAATTATATATAACATGTTTCTTATATGAATCTTAAAATGTTAGGGTTAAGAACATTGGGGTACTTCATTTTTATTTTTACTTTAACCGTACATTTAGTAATAATAACTGAATTTATTTGTATGTATTAGTATTTTAAGCATTGTTTTTAAATATAGACAAGTTCTTGGTTTGAACACATGATGGCAGTAGATGTTCAATTATTTTAGGAACTATTTCATGCTTTAATATTTTTTGTAGTATAATAAGCTTTTAAAGTTTTAATAATTGTTATAGAAAGGAATTTTTATTTATTTATTTATTTGTATGAAGAGGAATGTTTTTAATGAGGATTTAAATAACATGATTTCTTCTTTGGTTATGTCAAGTGTTTCAAAGGCATTTTTATGTATGTATTAATTAATACATCTAATTAAGTTAAATTGGTGGGGTAATATAAAAGTGGAATGTTTAGGTAGGGAGTCCACATCTGAAGAAGTTTGTGACAAAAACATAATTTTGGTGAAAAGCATTAATGTGGTATTAGTCCTTGTGGTGTTGTCTGTTTTAATAAACTTTTATGCCTGGATTGTATTGGTGCTTCGTTTCTGGAATCCAAGGTGGCTTGGTTGTGGATTGAGTAGAAGAATATACGGGGGAGTGGAGGCACACATTAAGTGTGTGGGGTCCTCTCTGATAATTTCTCCTTGAGTACACGAACCAGGCAGGGTTGTCCACTTTCACCTTTGTTGTTTGCATTATATTTAAAACCATTGGCAAAGAAAATAAGGGACTCAGAAATTCAATGATATAATTGGTATGGTAGTCAGGAAAAGCTGGCTCTATTTGCAGATGATATTTTATACATGATAAAGCCAAGGGACATTTTAGTGTTGTGGAACATTTTAAGACAGTTTCCAATCTCAGGATGCAAAATTAATGTAGCCAAAGCAAAGGCAATAGAAGTATTTTATAGAACCACAGAAATTGGTCCAACAATATCCATATTTATGGGGACATGATAAAATCAAGTATTTCAGATTATGGATTAGAAATTACTCTGTTGTGGCAGCTAAGGATATGTGGGAAGAGGCTAAACAGAAGATAATACAAACATTGAGAAACTGGAAGTTGTGTTATATGGATATGGATATTAAAATACAAGCCATTAAACTGTTTTTAGTCCCTTTAGTCTTATACAGAAGCCAGGCATATTTTTATCAACCAAAGGAGAAGCTGTGGATAGCAATTAAAAAAGAGTTGAAGGATTTTATCTGGGAAGGGAAGACAACAAGGGTCAAGTGGGATAAACTGATTCTACCAATAGAACAAGGCAGACTAGGATTACCTGATTTGAGGAGGTATTTTAGAGAAACACATTTAAGGGGTTAAGGGTCTTATACATAGCACAAGCAGAAAACTATAATTCAAAATGGAAAGGAATGATGCTGATACAGGGAGGAAGCTCAAGAAATAAGGACAGATTGGGATTTTGGATGCACACTCTTTAGGAGAAGAACAAAAATCATACAGAATATTATTTTCCTAAAATAGCAGTGAGTATTCAAAGAACCAAACCAGCAAGAGAATGGAGAAAACAGATTTTACTGATAGGGATGACTGTGGTCAGGACTACAGATAATATGCAAGAGGGGGCTGGCATTTATTGGAGAAAACTGGCAAAGGAATCAAGGTACTGGGAGCAAATAAGTAGAAAGGGAAAGGTAATAGAATGGGAAGACACCAAGAATTTATTTGGACTGCAGGTTAGAGAATGCCTTCCATATCAAGGATTGATATCAGAGTATAGGCAAATAGAAAGAAATAGGGGGGCCCTGAATAAAAGACCAGCACTAGTAGAGCTTTTAATAGAATCTAGAACAGAATCTACAATTTAAAAAGGAATAATTAGTAAAGCATATAAAATATTGCATGATAATTATAAGAATCAATCAGAGGAGCTTAGAAAGGATTGGGAAGAGAGATTGGATAAGCAATTCACAAAGAAACAATGGGGGGTATATGTATATCTCCCAAATATGCAACAAAGTCTAGAAAATTTAGGATCTTTGCCTGGAAGTGTTTATATAGGTATTGTATACCCAAGTAGACTCCAAAGAATTTGCCCCGGGTGGACAGCAAATGTTGTAGGTGTGACGAGCAAGAAAGAGATGGCTGGGAACATGTTTTTTGAGAGTGTAGTGAGCCATTTAATGCATAAATGACAATAACTGGATAGATTATAAGTGATGTATAATGTTTACAGCTTTAGTTGTTTCAGTTGTCTCTGTGATTTATACTGTTTGCAATGTGGGCACTCAGTATCATGAATATTTTTAAAGCAATGAGTGAGAAGAATACATAAATAGCTTATACAACAGTCGATAGCAATAGAAGAGGGGAGGGAGGGACTTTGGAAATCAGATAATCATAAGAGGATGGCAGAGGCACAACCCTATAAAATGACAACAGAAGGGTGAGAGGTTGGGATATTTTCAAGGACCAAACAGAAGCTAAAAAGCAAATAAATGCAACACTGTAGCTCTTTCAGAAATGTTAGCTTAATGTGTTATTAGGGGATGGGGTAGACACAGAATGCAAGCAGGTAAATGACAAGCAGAATATAAAAGCACTGAAGCACAAACTGGAGCAGAGAGTTTTTTCACTGTTGCACTTCTACGACAGTTTAAGGCACCAGACTATGCAGAAATGTACCAGTAACACTGCTCATGGAATAAAATGTAGTAACAAATGAGTAAAGCACAGATCGGGTAGCAGTACAATTTGGGTCTATATTACATCTTCAAACGCTTAGGTTGTGGAATGCTAAAATGTCAACACCTAAACGTCAAAGTCTAATAAACACGACAGGTCAATTACGCAAACTTTTTCCTTGGGTCATCGGGGATTTGCCCTTTTCTCCGATATAGATGATATATTTAGTTAGAGGGGGTGGGAGGCAAAGCATCCTACTTGATTAGGGTTTTAGAGGTTGTTTTGTTTTTTTGTTGGCCAAGCAAAAATTGGCCTGTCATGTTTATTAGACTTTGACGTTTAGATTGACATTTTGGCATTTGACAACCTAAGTGTTCAAAGATCTAATATAGTCCCTACAATTTCTGCCACAACTGTGAATTAAACTGCAAATAGTTTTGCCCTGCTGGGTTTGAAATATAAACAGGCAGCTTACACACATAATTCTATTTGGGGAAATAGATGTGCAGAATAATTCAGAAACATAATTTTCCCAAAACTGCTAATTAAAATACAAGAATAAGGTCCCAGGACAAACTAAACAAATGCAAACATATGGAACATAGCAGAAAAGTGCAAAGCAGTATTGATACACAGGTCACTGTAAGGGCATTTAAATATTTAGGCAGCATTGAAATAATTAAATTAATTTAATTCTCTTGCCTTTTTTTTGAAAAGCTAGTTACTCAGTGTTCCACACTTCTTCAAACCTGGGTTTCCTCCAAGGAAGGAAACATTTCACAGAAGCCAGCTTGCCATTTTTTGATCCATTTCAACACAAACATAATTCTGCAGTTCACTTCAATACCAAGTCAGAGAGATTGTCAAATGATTCAGGAAGGGAAATTATCCCAGAAGATTGTGTTAGTAACATTAACCAGCATATAACACATCTCAATCACTTTATATAGTAATCATATCAGTGCTTGTTTATCATATTGTACAGTGAGCTCTAAGTTTACTTGCATAATAAAAGAACGTGAATAATATCATGGTGAAAGAAAAATGCAAACCCACATTAAACCATGAAGCTGTGCATAGTGTAGCCAATAAGCAAATAAATAAATAAACCTACTAATATATGTATGAGCTTCTTCTATATACAAGCACACAAAAATGTCTTATAATGTTACCACTGATGTATTTAGGATGTTTGGGGGGAGTATGCTTAATGGTATGAGATTATATGTGAAAATCTTTCAAATTTTGTGAAGAAATATACAAGATTCTGAGCAAAGTGAAAATAATTATGTTCCACAAAGAAAGTTTTGGAATGAGAGGGATCTTTAATTAAGAGACAGAGAAGCCTTTTTTTCTGCCTAATATATTCTGGTAATGAAAATTCCTCAAATAAGTAATACTACTTTAATAAGTGACGCATTTCATTTTTCGAGGGTGAATGCTGCTGTTCCATATCATTGGAGCAGTGTTTTTCAGCTTCCAGAGAATTAGAAATAAACAATTTAATATCAGTGAGCAGGTATGCCTCATTTTACTCAGATTTTTAGTGGGTGGAATGTTTTAGTCATTAAGTTGCAGCCTTCATGACCACAGCCTCCCACCTTTATGGGTGAAAGATGAATTGCTCATAACTTTGTCATAATGTACTGCTATTATGCAGAGGTATTATTTAGAAAGAAAGATCTTGATGTATAACTATTCACACCATTTGTATTTGCTGAAAATAAAGAAACTGCTTTGCAATTTATACTGCACAAGTTCCTTCTGTCTGAACTTATACAAGTTAATGTGAATGTATATTAGATGACCTCAGAATACAAATGATCAGGATGATGTATAAACTTTGAATTTCACGAGACATTTCTAGCTTGTAATGACACCAGAATGAAAGCAGAAGATAGTTTTACTATGCATAAGAAATGTATTTAAAAGTAAAATAAAATAGTTGCATTTCATTGAGTGAGTTTATTTGAAGGTAAAACGAACAAAAATGTATTTTATTAATGGCAACTCTAAAAGATAAGAAAAAATGCATTTTGTAGCTTAAAAATTGCACATTATTTATACTGATCTCCTTTCATTACAGGTACAAAACTTGTTTGTGTGGTCCACAGGATCCCCCCCCCCGAATGGAATTTCATAGACAGTAATAGCAATAGTAGTGTACATGTTTAAAAATGACTTAGTGTTTTGATATAATCTGTGCCATGATGGTTATTTATGGTCAGTCTTTATTTTCAGTCTTATTATAGGTACTTGCTAGGCTATTGATTTGTGAGGATCTTCGGAAGTCTAACAATACATTGCTATGAAAAAGTCACACTAATATTCATTGGTTTTATGTAGGCCCTGGACTGTGATGTTGAGAGTCTCAAATCTGAACCAATAAACAAAAGCAAAATGTGTTATGCTTCAGAGTGTAAGTTAAAAAATGCGCAAAAAATTTTACCCTACTTATTCTACCCTCACACAAACCAATGACAACATCCAAATGAGTAAAAATGATGAAATAGCAAAAAGTCTTCTAACTTAAAATTAAACAAACTAACTTACAATACCAAGTAGCTATCCTGTCAGCATATCCCATACAATCCTCCAGAAGGCTTTTTCTTGATGAAAGCTGCCTTTTGACCTTGTCACTGTCCCTCACTGATGATGCAGAGCCCTAAGTAATGAAGTACAGTAGCAAACTAAATATTTTTCCTCCAGGACATATGCTAGGAACGCTTTTCAGGACTAGATCATAAACATATCTGGTTAAACAAACAAAGTGTGACCCACAGTAAGTGGAAAAAATGTTTCTGACTTATCAAAGAAATAAAGAATTGAACTGTCTCCTCTCATTCATCCTGTGTATGAGATGTAACAGTAACAAAGTTGCAAGAAAATATATATCCTGTCAAAAAACAAACTCAATCAGCGACAAGCATTATCATCTAAACAAAATAATTAGAAAAGTATAGCAACAAAATATAAAATAAAGTCCATCATCCCAACCAACTAAAAATAAAAACAACTTCTTAAAATAAAAGAAAAAAATCCAACTTAAAAAAAATCATGTATCCTTGTGTCACTTTGACAAATCATAAAAATAAAAATGATTAATTGTACAACCTTTGCATAAAAACATTCAGAAAAAAAAAATACTCAGCCTGGGAATCATGATATCTCTTCAAGAAGATACATGGCACACACAAGTGAAAAAAATCTAAAGCATCCACTAGAATTGAAAAATACATTAAACTTTTCTATTTGTTTGTCTAATGATTTCTATTCATACCAAAAAAAAAAAATCAAGCAGCTTATGCCCCTCCTCAAAAAGGACCATTCATAAAAAGGTGACATTTTGTATAATGCATACCAAGCAACCACTAGATTCATGACCAATAACTTATATTAAAAATGCAATAACAATTAAAAGAAAAGAAAGGCTAATAAACTGAATTTGATCGCACCTACAGTTTCTTTCAAGTAAGATGCCACACAACGCAAGAGCTAGGACCCCTGTTATTTGCAGTTGTTATCATGGAGATGTCAAGCACTTTGGAAGCGCCGAAATAGCAGAATATGAAGAAGTAATATTGATCCTTAATCCCACTGTGCTTTATCTCTAGTTAATCGCGAGCTATGTCAAGGCATTTATTCTTTGCATTTTTGGCTTTTACTATAAGTCTTCACCAAAATCCTGGAAAGATAAAGGCTATGATCAGTGTTGGGGAAATGTCATGAGGGATATGAATAATTATCAACTTCTCCTTCAGTTGACACAATATATTTCCTTTTCCTTGGTTCAGGAATTCTGGTAGATGATTTCAATACATTTCTAGGAATTTTTGCTACATAGCTGAAATTTGACTACAATAAAATTACATTCTTGGACAAAACTAGGGAAAAATATAGTATATGTACAGAATCAGTGTGTTTCTCCATACCAATGCAAGCCAATCCAGAATAGAAGTGTACTTTGACCATTTGCTATTTTATTCTATAGAATACTCATTAACTTAACTTTACCACTAATATGAAAGCTTGAATTAAGACATAACAATTTCCAAATTTCCTAAAAGGCATCACAGAAAAGACACAGCTGACTTTCACCATGCTGGCTAAACTACATTAATTTGAGCATTATCTATCACTGTAAAGCTGTGTCCTGTACTGGTCAGTGTATTAATCTAACATATGCCTTCTCAAGTGCTCAAGTCTTCTGCCAGTCATTTCAAACCTACCCACAAATCCATAATTTATTACAGAAGTGCATGTCAGCTAAACTATGTAACAAGATTTGGGATAATTTTCTTTAATTTACTATAAAGCCAGTCCCAAAGAGACACACATTTAAACATGAATTAAGAAAGGATTTCAACCAACAATGATATTATAGATATGGTATACCATAAAGCTTGC
This sequence comes from Protopterus annectens, assembly GCF_019279795.1. Classification (NCBI taxonomy): domain Eukaryota; kingdom Metazoa; phylum Chordata; order Ceratodontiformes; family Protopteridae; genus Protopterus; species Protopterus annectens. The sequence goes on along the minus strand of NC_056735.1, from coordinate 1,945,862,034 downwards.
ACAATGTCGTCTCTTCATATATGCTTCACCTGACTATATGTATTTTTCTTAATTTGACTGAAAAGTTTCATTAGTATGTATGCAATTTTTTGCGATTAGCAGTTTTGCAATTAGTACCTTAATAATAGGGGACATAAATAACACTATTATATACAATATTACTACTTACAGTCTTACGGAGTGTGAGCCACAATACCTGCATCATACATTATGTGATATGCAGGTACAATTTCCAAACATACATTATGAGATATGCAGCTGCTGATGCTCACACTCAGCAAGAACTTCAGTCACTCATGGCTCAATTTACATATGCATGTATGGAATTTGGCCTCACAATCGGTTTAAAGAAAACCCAGGTGAGGGGGCAAAATGTGGGCAATGAGCCATCAATCAGGGTGAGCGACTATGAGCTGCAGGTTGTCGATGAGTTCATATACCTAGTCTCTACAATCTCTGACAACCTGTTACTTGATAGTGAGATCAACAATTGCATTTTAAAAGCCAGCACAATGCTTTCCAGGCTGACAAAAAGAGTATGGGTTAATAATAAACTCACTGTGACACCAATGTGCAGTTTTACACAGCATGTGTTTTGAGCACATTGCAGTATGCCAGTTAAACATGGACTCAGTGCTCAAAAAAGGAGTAGCAGCACAATGTATTCCATATGCGGTGCCTTAGGCACATACTTTGTTTCTTATGGCAGGATGAGATCCCCAGTAGCACAGTGCTTGAGAAGATAGGCACCACCTCCAAGTTCACCCTCCTTAAACAGAGATGTATATGCTGGTTGGGTCTTGTTTCATGCATGATGGATGGCTGAATACTGAAAGACCTCCTTTTTAGAGAGCTCTAGTCTGGAAAGACACCAAAAGGGAAACTCAAATTTCGGTACAAGGACATATGCAAGAATGACCTCAGTGCTTTCTCTATCAGTGTGAACAACTGTGCCTCATACAATTATGCTTGGGAACAGGAAGTGAAGGAAGTTCTCACTATGTGTGAAACCACCTTGGGAAGGAGATCAAAGGATAAGAGAGCCCACATGATGATCTGTGTCCTTGATACCAGACCAACAATATGTTTTCTGATGAAGTCCTGTTTTGTATGTGGGACAAAAGTGCTAAGTTTTCACATTTTATGAATAAAATGAGTGAATTTAGAAGTGACGGCATTTGCTTTTTAATGTGAATGTCAATTGATACAACCTAGTTGATTTTTCGAACCAAGTACTTGGTTTCATAATGTTCCATCAGGCATTTTTGTATGTCTGTATCTATGGTTCTGAGTTTATTGTTGTTTGAAATCTAACAAGTTCTTGGAAACATAGAATTTTGTTTTACTGAATATAGTTATTAGTAACCTTAAATCCAATAGGTGTAGTCCTTCAAGTGAAAGCTGAAGTTATGGAATATTCCTGAAGCGAAAGATTCAGTGTAGAAAGTCTAACACATGTCATATCACAGCATGGTGGAATAACTAGTGCCCATATAAGGAGAAACAAGAGGAGCAGGAGACACCCGAAGAAAAAATATGGACATGGGAAAGAAAAAGAGATTTAATATAATTCAATACTTATGCAAAGGAGAAAGCAAAACTAATCAATGCAAAAAAAAGCAGCACCAAAGATATTTTAAAAGAGAAATAGAGTCAAAGACATCCAGCCATGGCAAATTTTACATTGCTAAAATAAGAAAACAAAGAGGAAATGCAGAAAAGAGGAATAGTAATGTAGATGTTAAAGAAATAGAAACTGAGGTTATGGATTACCTGCAAAATGAAGGATTTAGTGTAGAAAATTTAACTCAGATAACAAGACAACAGGATGGAGCACTGGACACACAAATTAAAGAGAAACCAGTGGAGCATGAAGCATCTAATTAGTTGACATATGAAGAGACTCCATAGGAAACCAGTACAGAGGTTTAGTTGGAGCTATACAGCAAATGAAAGAACACAAAACTGTGGCACCTCTGACACACTTAATGTTGTGTATTGATAGGCCAGTGAGTTCCTCTATGAAAGAACAGCAGATGACACAGGATGAAACTGAAGAGAACATGGCAAAGGAAGAAACTCTGGAACTTTCTGCAGAAAGACTGCAGGAAATGGTAAACAAAGAACGTGCCCTTAGTTTAGAAGAAAATGACCTGAGAGAAGAGTTGCTTGATTTAATAGAAATGGCTAGAAATATTAAGATGAATAAAAGAAATAGACTGCAGAAGGTCAATAAAACCCCAAAAGCTTAAAGTTTGATAAAACAAATGAACACAGTAATTTGGACTGTCCATAAAGATTCATGTGATATAACAGAAGTAAATAGGATACATTAATGTGCAGCCAAATTAATGACAAATAATGTCCTACCACAAGAACACAGGGTAGTACGAGAAAGGATGGGGAGAAATCAAATGACATCATGGAAGTATGAAACAGAGAAAACTATAAAGCAATTAAAACAAGAAGTATCACTGTTAGAAGAGTATAGAAGAGGGAACAGATCAACAAAACTACTCAGAAAGATAGACGTGATAAAAGCAATGCACAGTATTATAACAGATCAGGATTTATCATGCACTATCACAAATAAAAAACTAAAAATATCGGCACAGGCAGAAAAACATAGAAGATACACAGAAAAATATAAAGGAAAAGTACAAAATAAGCAATTTATTGATGACCCAAAAACGTTTTATAGAGAATTGGGAAACAAGATAAAAAGAATAGAAAGACCACCAAAAAGAAGAAATAGATACAATTTGGAGAGATATTTATGAAAATCCTGTGGACCATAACAAAGATACTAAATGGATAGAAGAAGTAAAAGAAAGAATAAGAAGTTCAAATTTACAGGATATGAAATGGGATGTAGTAATGACCAGGGAGATTGAAACAAAGTTAGGAAAAGCCTCTAACTGGAAAACCCCATGCCCAGATGCAGTACATAACTTCTGGCTAAAAGCATTAACATCTTTCATGAAGATTTAGCCATGAGTAAGAACTATCTATATGCATAACCCAAACAGACACCAGCCTGGCTAACAGCAGGAAGAACAATGCTCCTACTTAGGAGTGAACCTGTATGCTACCTTACAAACTATAGACCAGTAACTTTCCTTCCAACAAATAAATTATACACTGATATTGATGCTGACAGAGTTTATGGTCATTTAGAAGAAAACTTAATTATGGCAATCGAACAAAAGGGTAATAAAAGAAAGTCATATGGAACAAAGAGTCATTTGTTGTTAAAGTCATAGTGGAGAACTGTAAAAAGGAGAAGAATCTAAGTATGGCATGGATAGACTACAAAAGAAGCATTTGATGGTATCCCACATTCATGGATAAATGAGTGCTTAAAAATGTTTAGGATACACTCTAGAATGATAAACTACATCACAGCAATCAGGAAACAGTGGCAAAACACTTTGCAGTTAAGCCATGATAAAGGACAAATTATTATTCCAGAGATAAAAATCCAAAGGGGGATACTCCAGGGTGACTGTCACTGCTGCTCTTTTGTCTTGCCCTAGCCCATTAAGCTGTCTGCTAAACAGATTAGGTCATGGCTATAATTTGGATCCCAAAAAGCAAAAAAATGTAAAGACTCTCATCTTCTCTTTGGTAATTATTTAAGACGGTATACTTCATCAGATGAAGAACTGAAAGCACAACTGCAAGTAGTCAAAACTTTTTCAGATGATATAAGAAAGTCATTTGGTCTTGATAAATGTGCAAAAGTGACCTTTAAGGCAGGAAAGCTGCAGCACCAAGAAAAAATCAGTTTGGGACAGGAATGTGATGTAAAAGAACTTGAGCAAGAGGGAGTGTATAAATATTAGGGAATTGGTGAAGGATCAATAATAAAAAATAAACAAATGTGAATAAAACTCAGTAAGGAATATTTTAGAAGACTTAAATTAATCCTGTAAACAGAGTTGACATCTAGGAATAAAGTTCAAGCTATAAACCAGTTTGCTCTTCCTGTCCTGACTTACAGTTTTAGAGTGATTGACAGGCCCCAAAGGTGTTTGATAGCTTAGACAGGAAAACAAATTGGATGCTTCACGCTCATTGAATGATTTATAAAAATCAGTGCATACCAAGATTTTATATTCCCCATTCTGAAGGAAGGTTGGGTCTCCTTGAAATTGATTATATGTATAGATTTGCAATTGTGCAACTGCATATATATTTGCTGACCTCATAAGACCTAAACATAGTGAAAGTTTTGAAACATGAGGAGAATAAATTTAAGATGACTTCCTGACTTAGTCTAGCAGAAGCATATCTGTGTCACGTGGGAATGGAAATTAAACCAGAAATAGATAAAAATCAGGCAGCAACGGCATGTGCCAAAAAAAAAAAAATATAAGGTGAATGATCAGATGAGAAGGCAAAAAATGTGGTAAATGAGTAAATATAGTTGTAAGTATAGAAAACTCCTAGAACAACCTCATGTTGATCAGGTTCAAATGCATGAATGGTTAAGGCGAGGCAAATTCATACCACATAAGTATAAAAGGTTATGTACACATTGGTTTACAAATTTCTTTGAACATGTGGGAGAAACAGACAAATGTACGTTTCGTAAAACAGAATTGGAAACAGTTCCACACCTTGTTCTTGATTGTGACATACTAATGGCAGAAGGACTGTATACTGAAAAGCATTATAATGTGGCAAGACTGTTGCATTGGACATTGCGCAATGATTATAATACTTTAGTAGCTGAAAAACACTGGAAACATGAGCCACAAAGCATCATAGAAAATGATGAAAACTACATCACATGGGATCACCCATTACCAACAGTTCAAAAGATAGATGTCAGAAAACCAGATATAGTGGTCCATGGAAAGAAGGCAAAAGTAGTATTGATTATTGAAATCACTACATCCAGTGCTACAGTGTCTTGCATACAGAGAGACACAGAGTCATAACATATTGGATTTGCTGACAGAAGTGAAAAAAAAAACAAGACTACTACCAAAAGTACTAAAAGTACCATCAGATTCAAATAACTTGCCCCTTCTCTCTGATGTAACATTGTTTTAATGTATTTTTGTGATGAATATAAATTGATATGCACAATCACCTGTCTCTGTTATCTAATAGCATTTTTCCTGGTGAGGTTAGATGACCAAATGCTTTCTGTCAATCAGCTTTTTAAACATATTTATTTATAGTTACAATAGATTCAGGTTGCTGTCCCAATTTTCTCCTTTAAACAGGCAGTGCATACAACTCATATGAAGTAATAAATAACATCTATCTGCAGTACAGGGGACTGTGGTTAAGGAATTAAGTTTGTTGTGAACAGGCAAGCAAAATGCTCACACTGTTTGATATTCTGCAAAGAACTGTCATTCCATTTGCTCTTTACTAAGTAGGTACTTTCTTTTTTAAAATTCAGTTCAATATACCAGAATAAGATTATGACTAAATATCTTGAAATCAAAATCACTTTGGTTAATCTTCTTTTGCTTGTTATGTTATTTGAGTGCTGAGCAGGTTTTTCAATAGCTTAACTCCCTCTGCAGTATTCCTCCATAATCTGATTAAAGATTACTTTGGTACCTTTTTGATATTTTAATATAGCACTCTGTTTTATCTGACCTAAAATATGATACTCTATTCTTCTATCAACAGTTATATATCTGAAACCATGGCTGTGCAACAGCACACTTTGCGCCCCTAGTGAATTATGACCTCATCATTTTTTTTAGCTTCTCTTCTGCAGTTAACCACAGGTCTTCATCTTCGTTAGTACTGCCTCCATTTTATCAGCAACTTTAGACCAAATGTATTCCATTCCCTTTTTCTTTAACTAACTGTCCTTTTCCACAATGGAGATATTATAAATCTGAATAAATTATGTGGTGAATATGGTTGTAAACATTATTAAATAATTAATAATTACATGGTATATCAATGGTATTATACCCTTACCAAATAGTTATAGAAATCAATGTGTTTTATCTTTCTGCAGTTCCACCTTAAATATATTAGCTTCAGATTTTCACATACTAGAAAGTCAGATATATAGATTAATTCTGTGGTTCCCCTCACCCTGTGCATCACTGCCTCAACCTTGCATTCGCTAACTGGCTCAGCAGCCATGAGCATTCCCACCTTCCCTATTTTACTTTCTTGTACAAATGACTTATCAATAACTGGTAGCCCACAACCTTTAATAAAGCTTAAAACCTTATCCTCAGCATAATATCTGTATTCTCAGTCAGACAAAGCACTTACTCTACAATGATTAGCATACTCTCATGCACTTCAGATCATACCTTTTCTATCATTAGAACGAAGCTCTGGGATGACCTGACCACTCAGATCAGAGGCTGCACTTCTATTTAAAATTTAGAACAAAATTCTTCCATCACCTTAAAATCAACCAGCCTCTCTTAATTCCAGCATCACTTCATTATCTAAATTTATATCCAATCAAAATCCTTCAGCAACTTGTACATCAGTATTGAACTGTTCAGTTGAAAGTATACTAAGTGAATTTACTGCATACATTATTTACAAATATAGACTATACAAGTATGTACTAAAAAAGTCTTTGTGCCAACTGTCTATTTTCACAAAGCCTTTTAAATAGACTGACTATACACTTTCTTTTCTGAGAAGAATAACTCTTCTGCAATATGTCAACTATTTAAGTCAGTACTCTTAGACATAATGGTGGGTGAGGTATTCTAAACAATATTAGGTAAGAAAATTTCAAATAAAATAGCTTATATTAGTGTGGAAGTATTTTGTCATTTGACAATTATTGTTCTTTTTTTATTAAACACATACAACATTGATATATAACAGACTAGTTAAAACAAATAGCCAACTGTCTAGAACTGAAATTGCCTTATCTTTCATTGGGAGATTTGTCCGAAAGTTATTTCAAAAAAGTTTAACCTTCAAAGGGAAAGTAATCACAAATATTCCCTTTATGACGTGCTCTTGACATGGGTCCATGTCAATTTGCCAAAGACAGTTTCTGAAAACTTAAAAAAAGTTTGAAAGATGCTCACAGAAACTACCTTCATTGAGCAACTGAGTACTTGTATATACCAGCTCTGAGATCACATAATAGTAGAGAAAGTCCACTGTCAACAAAAGTAGTTTCAGAGAGCGTACTTCAATCCTTGTATAATCACAGAAAGTGCCAGTGGTAAATCAGCTGGAACCCTGTTCTCATATATTTCTAAACTTTAAATGTAACTGATAGTATTAGCAATGAATTAGTAGCTAAATGAATTGTGAATTATTATTTTCTTACACGGTTTATTATTTCAGTAGCAATTGTAAAATGTTACTTGTGCTTGTAGGAATTTGCAAGTGTAGATAAACATAAGCATGCTGTCTAAGAGTTAATACAGAAGGTTAAAATTATGAGATGTGCATAAGCTTCTTTATGTTTTCAAGGGTTTGATCCCTACAGCCTTCATTTGTCCACTGTGTGACTGATTAATTCACTTAATGAGACACTGTTATTCAGCAGTTTATAATTTGGGCTAGGATGTTCAGCATCTCCTGATCTCCCTGTGTAGCACTACCTATGAACAGATAATACAATTAAACAAGAGCAATTTTGCAATACAATACACATTTGCCTCTAATGGAACAATCATTAAATACTTTTTGTCCATTCTAAACAATTCATGAATGACAGACCAAACCCAAAGTCAGGCTATGTAATACACAACATGTTCTTATGCTGAAATGTAATGCATGCAGGTTGGCACAGACTTGCAACAATTTATAGTCCCATGTAACACAGTGCAGGGCACCCAAATGTTCTTCATAAGATAAATCCAAATGACAACATAATGACATGGAAATCAAACTGACTGAGAAATGAGGTCCAAATAATATACAAATGTTAGTGAGTAGAATATAGTTGTACTTAATAATCATATGGCATCCCAGGCTGCGTACTACATGAACTCATCCCTAGCTGCATACTGCATGAACTACAGAGTGAACTGGCACCCCACCTAAGTACCATGTTCAGTCATAGCCTCACCTCTGGTTATGTGGCTACTGAATGGTGTATAGTGACAATTTTCCCACACCACAAAGGGAGGTGCCACCACGGACCCCGGAAACTACCACCCCATTAGCCTGATGAGCCTGGTCTGCAAGGCCATGGAATGTATCATCTTGGAGCTTATAAACAACAACATAGGTAACCTCCAAACCCTGGACCCCACTCAGTTTGGATTTGTAAAAGGTAGATCATGTCTACTAAACCTGACTGACTACTTTGAAACAGTCACTAGAGCTGTAGATGAGGGCAAGGTAGTGCACACAGTCAATCTTGACCTCGCCAAGGCTTTTAATACCATCCTCCACTCAGGAATTATAGATAAACTCACCAAACAGGGCATAAATCCCTATGTCATAAGATGGGTGGCCAACTGGCTCACTGACAGAACTCAGCCAGTAAAAGTAGCTGACTCTAAGTCCGACTTCAGACCAGTGATGAGTGGAGTACCACAGGGTTCGGTCCTGGGTCCTCTCCTGTTCAGCATCTACTTCTCTGAAGTGCAGGCCAACACAGAAGGTCTTTGGCTAACAAAGTTCACAGATAACTTCAAACTGGGAGCCATAATACAATCACCTAATGATGTAAACATTCTACAAAAGGGCCTCAAAGAGACAGATGCTTGATGTCAAAGTCATGGCCTCAAGCTCAATGCCAAGAAGTGCATTGTCATCCCCTTTGGGAAAAACTCTGTACCCATGAACTACCACATAGGTGGTAGCTCACTAAACACTGGAAGTGTGAAAAGAGACCTCAGGACACAGGTGAACAGTACTCTCTCCTTTGTTAACCACATCACCACAGTAGTCAGGAAATCCTTCTATGTGGCACACCTCATCACAAAAGGGTTCTACTGTAGAAAAAAGGAGGTCATTGTTCCTCTCCTTCATCAGACCCATTATAGAGTACAATGCTCCATTTGGCATATATCTCACAAGACACCCACAGCAATTGGAAAGGCCACAGAAATACCTCACTAAGAGGATTACTGGCCTCAAACAGATGCCATACGTAGACTGTCTCAAAATACTCCAGCTCTACTCTGTCGCATATCGCCTACTCAGAGGAGATATCTGCCTAACATACAAAGCTATTTCAAACCCAGAGTTGTTGGACATGCTACACTTAAACAAATCCCAATCTCTCCGAAACACACGTTCCAGGAACCTAAACCTTGTCATCACAATAAACAGAACATGCTGGTGGGATAGATTCCTGTCCCAGAGACTTCCCATACTCTGGAACAAACTACCCATTCATGTCAAGCAAAGATCCTCATGACTGGATGGGAAATAGAAAATTCACACCGGGGATCACTTCTGTAGCACTGCTTGATAGGGACACAGGAAAATAATGCGGAAGCCAGGGAACCTTTTTGGCTAGGCTTATATAGGCCCCAGAGCCAAGAGCTTATGAACCTATGAACCTATATGTTGGAGAACTTTCACATCATATGTTGGAGAACTTGCACATCACAAATCTGCCTTGCCATAAAAAGATAAAGTATGTCAAACCTATTGAAGTTGCAGACAGAATTCTAATGGTAATAAGAGTGATCACGCTGTAGCATTCATTAGCTATTAACTCTGTGACTAGCCACTGGTATGTGTGAGGTGATATCCTTGTCCAAATGAGATGTTAAGATCTTGCCATAACTTCCCTGATCAGAAGAGCATGCTAACTTCAGAGTAGATTAGGGCATTAGACAAAACTGAAATGCCCAACCAGCAAAAAGGGATCACGCTATATCAAAATATGTTAAGCACTTTTGTCTGTTAATATTCATGAACTTCATCAAAATATTTACAAAAAAAGACTGAGTCCATTACTAGTGTATTTGATACACCTTCCATTACACTTAATCATCCAAAAAGCTTATCTAATTACACAGTTGAATATTTAAATAACAAATTACATTTATTAAAGCTATAAACTACACAAACTCATTCTTAAAAAAAACATATTTAATGTCAATAACTTCATTTAAACTACTTTTAGTATGCTTTTATGGCCATTTGCCATGTGATTTCCTGACATTCTAACATATTATTAAAACTATTACTAAAAGGTGTTTGAGCAACTTTATCCATTCCGAACAAAGTACACTTTTTAAAATCTTTGCATTCCATAGCATGTTTAGCTAATGCATTTGTAACATCTTTTGTCTTTATAGTTGTACAATTCTCATATATTCTTTGGAAGAACATTGTAATGGTTTTCCCAAACATAGAATGCCTCACAACTACATCACTTAGCTAAATAGACTAACTCTGCACTTTTACACTCAAACATGCACTTGGCTATAATGCTGTGATTTTAATGTTTGATACATACACTAGCCCCCGGATTTACTATTCTTCCATACAGGACTAGCTTAGTCCTGCACGGAAATGGCCGTTTAGGAGCAGGACGGCAGCGTGCCATGCATATTAATGAAGGCGTGCTGCCTGAGCTCCTAATCTTACACGAAGCGTGTAAGAGTGCAGTGGGGCGTATCTGAGAGGAGGGTGCTCAGATTATACACACCCCTGCAATGAAAAACAGCAGAAAGTCTTAAAAGAATGAGTGAGACTGCTCATAGGTGTACACATACACCCAGCAACATCACCCCAAGTGTACAAGAGCAATAGTTAACACAAAAATTATAAAGATACTTTATTTTTTTATGAAACAGATTAAATTTAACTGTAGGTGCGTGGGTTTGCCCATCACTTAGCTACGGTTAATGCAGCTTAAATGGCAGAAGAGGATAAAAAGCAAGATATATGCAAATGAAGCAGTATAGCAATAGTGTAGTGGGCAGAGCATTCCCCTTAAGAGCAGTCATTTCTGGTTCGAGTCCAACTGCAGCACATTCCATTATCCATGTCAAATCACTTTATGACCATATTTTTAGTTGCATAACCTACTAAATAACATATATTTGTGAAATGGAGTACTGCATTAAATGCAGATGTGAGGTGTCAGTGTCATAATGTTGCAAAGTCCACAGATAATCACATGTGCCCCATACAGTATATGCACACAGGAATCAGGGAAACAAATGGAAGGAAAAATGTGTAATGAATGATAACTCTATACAGCTTCCAAATCCCCCACCTTCCCAAGAATCATTAGACATTACTGTCTAAATTAGTGCAGTGGTAAGCGGGAGTAAGCATTAGTAAGCAAGTGTAAGTACTATTAAGCAGTAGTAAGTGGGAGTAAGCATATAAAAGCACTAGTAAGCAGGTTTAAGCCCGTTTGAGCGTGGGTAAGCAATGCACACACAGGTTAAGCAATATTGAAGCTAGCTCTCTGTAAGCATATTTAACTGGAGGTTAGCATTGCTTACCCTCTCGCAAACCCACATAAACCTGCTTACAAGTGCTTAAAAGTGCCTTAATCACTCGGTATGCAACAGCCGCTGTTCTGGCCTGAAGCAAAATAAAGAGACTTTGCAGGTCTTGAACCCAGGACCCTATACACTATAGTCATAATAGTTAACCACTACACCATCACAGCAATACATAAAACTGAGGTATCACCAAACATATCCGCACTATAGTAAAATCAAACTGAACATGTGAAAGGAATCTATATATAGTCTTATGTTCTATAACCTACTGCATAACATAAAGATGTGAACTGGAGTACTGCAGTAAGCCTAGATGTGAGATGTAATTGTAATAAAGTGTTGAAGTCCCCTAATAAACACAAGGACCATACAGTGTACGTACACATGAATCATAGATACCAGACACGTGTATAACATGTAATGAATAATAAATCAATGCAAAAAAGCAAATAGAATGCAAATTAAATACTAAGCAATGCTAAGCATTGCACAGGCCAGCTTAGAGTGTAAGCAATGTGCAAGTTAACTCAATTTGCCCATTGGTATACAATGCCAACCTTAGGTAAGCAGGCTTGCCCATAGCACAGCCTTTTCAAAACCATCCAATCACAGCAAAGTGTGGGAAATCGGCCCTATTTAAACCCAACAGGTGGGAACACATCAGATAACTGGTTGTAGCTTCCCCTTGCAGGCACCATGTCTGGAATGGGAGAGGGTGTGCACTTTCGGGCACAGTGGTGGGGCATCCAGGAGTCCAGAGTAATGGTAGGACTCCTTGTCAAAGAACATGAGTAGAGACTGCTGGAGGGCCAGTACCAGGGTTCCCAATAAAAAGTGGAAGCCTGGGACCTTCTCGGCCATGACCTCCCAAGTACCACTGGCATACCTTGAACTGATGAGCAGATCAGGCATAACTATGCCAACCTGAAGAGGTGAAAGGGGTATCTCTTGGATCAGTGGATAAAAGAGGCTAGGAGGACAGGGGAGTTCCCAAATGTGTGTAAGTATCACTCCACTGTCTGTTTAATAATTGCCAGCTCATGTTTATTATGGATAGGTATGACTAAATATTCCTCTTATGTCTTTCACAGCGGCAAGTGAGTGGGTTGTGAATCAGGAGGCCCATGGATGTCTCTTGGAGAGGTTGCGACGTGAGGCAGGTTAGTAATACTCTTGCATGTATTGTCATAGGAAATAAATCTAAATGTATTAGTAAGTCAATTGCCTGTATAAAACCTGTATTGTTTAAGGCAAGTACTGCATACACCAGAGAATATGGCAGGAAGAGTCTCATATAGGGTGTATGTAAATAAAAGCATAATAGCCTGACAATAAAGGTCTAACTGCTGGACTAAATGGGTTTACTCTGGTATCATAAGGTAATGTAGATTTGCAATCAGGTAATAGTACTGTTGTATTAAGTACTGTTACCCACACTGTGCAACATAAATAAAATGTGTATGAATGTCTGTATATGACTGGTGTAATCCCCAGAGGTCATTTAGTAAAACTGAGAGACATAGACAGAAAACAGTGAAAAGACAGACAACAAAATGCAAATAGCACATGCAACTGAGATGTGAACTGTTGTATTTTTAGCACACACAGCCATGGTTCAACTCCTGGGAGTGGTAGTAGTCTGCATACAGAATCTGACCCCCACAACTCTACAGATATGTCCAGAATGTCCAGTAAATTGGCCCATATCTGCTGCCTGTCACTTTGTCCCCCTGGAAAATCAGTGGGATGATCCCAGACATATAGGCTGCAAACAACAAATACAACTGATTGTCACACATCTATAAGAACAAACCTGTCACTCTAGCAACTCCCCAAACTGTTATGAGAGTAATAAGCCAAGGATGTCCCATCTACACCCTCATGTTGTCAAGCTGTGACCAGAATGTGTACAGTAACAGAGTGAGATGTAAGTGTATAATACTTAAGTGAAATCTGGTACTTTGTGTGGCAACATTCAGGTAGTGCTAACAAACATTGCTCCCACAGGTCCACCAGATATGAACACTGTGCCCAGAAATAAAAGATTGATACCCTGTACTGGTACTGTTTACTTTGGTATTGTATGGCATTGTTATTGTTGCAGTTGCTCTGAATAATAAGGCATTACTCATCACTGTCATTCACACTCTGCTACAAAATATAACTGTCTAGGAAATCCTGTATAAGAGTGGTGTAATACAAGGTCAGAATGTAAAACCACAGGAGAATTATACACAGAAATCAGATAAGAGATATACAGCAATATCTATATAGCACACACAACTGTGATGGACAGTGTTTTAGTGTTAGCAGACACAGCCATGGTCTGAATCCTGTGAGTGGAAGTAGTCTGCATACAGAATCATACACCATAACTGTACAGATATGTCCAGAATGCCCTGTATATTGGCCCATATCTGCTGCCTGTCACCCTGTCCCCCTGGAAAATCAGTGGGGTGATCCCAGATGTTTAGGCAACAAACAGGAAATACAACTGATTGCCACACATCTATAAGAGCAAACCTGTCACACTAGCAACTCGCCAAAATGTTATGAGAGTAATAAGTCAAGTATGTTCCATCTACACCACCATGTTGTCAAACTGTGACCAGAGTGTGTACCGTAACAGTGAGATGTAAGTGCATAATACTAATGTGAAATCTGGTACTTTGTGTCAATATTCAGGTAGTGCTAACAAGCATTGCTCCCACAGGTCTGTCAGATATGAACATTGTGCCTAGAAATAAAAGACTGAGACCCTGTACTGGTACTGTTTACTCTGGTATTGTATGGCATTGTGAGTGTTGCAGCTGCTCTGAATAATAAGGTATCACTCATCACTGTCACCCACACTGTGCTACATAATATAACTGTCTAGGAAATCCTGTATAAAAGTGTTGTAAGTCACTAACGGTTGAAGAGGGCAATAGTCTACATGTGTCCTGGTTCACCTGCATGTGGTCAAGACATGGCCAGAGTCTGTGCAAAAGAGATGGACAGGTATGTGTGTAAAATCAACCTGGAATCTGGGAGTATGTGTAGAAACAGTTAGTGTTAACAAACAATTCCTCCACAGGTATACCAGGTAAAAAAGAGGTGTATACTGCAGGTAAAACCAGTTCATGATTATAGCTGTCTACAGCCATATCACTGTCCAAACTAAGGCAATAGGGTAGTGCAGTAATACTTGTAAGGTACAGATAAGAACACTGACTAGGAAAGTAATGTGAACAACAGGAATATACTAGTTAATTGACATATTTCACTCCCCCCCACCATATGTGCAACAATAAACTAAATACCCAACTCATTTGGTACATGATGACTTTACTGTAATGTTTGGACATATGTGCTATTGTTTGATAATTATTTAGATCTGTTTCTATGCATGTACTATGTTGAAATACTCCAACATTTGGTGGCATGGTGCCATCAATGTACCTGCATGCTGTTGTAATTACCACTGTGGTCCCATATATGCATGTGTTCTGTTTACTATGCAACTGTTCCATATCTGGTGTCTGGGTTAATTGGAATATCTATGCATGTTGTTATACCTAATCCTGGAATGTGTTGACTATCACTAACCCACATATCTTGATAAAACATTAACATCATAGCACGTATGGGAATGGGGTCCCAGCAGACCCACTTGTCCCACCTCAGCTGGCACTGGGCACCAGCACACCTGGGGCCCAACCAGGGACCTCCTCATCTGGTGGTCATGCAACACCTTCAGGTGGAACCACTTCAGGGGATGGGGCTCATCCCCCGGGAGCAGGCATGGACAGGAACCTGTCTCCCATTGCCAGGTCCAGGTCGTGGTGCGTAGTGAACTCAATCAGCAGTTTGGAGATCTGCTATGCCAGCTCGAGGTCCACGTTTTGTGACTGGAGTGTTGGCCTGGTTCTCTGACTCAGCCTCCAGCACAGCCACCTTCGAGGCTGTGAAGGTGCAGTGGTGACTGACCCTGGGTGGGGACCTCAGTCCCACTGTTTCCACTAGGGGGCTCATGGGCTACCGATTTCCCAACAACCCTCCCCATCAAGGTGTTTACCCCCACATGTGTCATATACCACCACTATATACATCTTGTCTGTCTTGTCTGCTAACCTACCCAACCTACCTCCTCAAATATACCTACTATCCCTTCCCAACATCCCACTCTCAGCTGAAAAAAAAAAGGGCAATCTGTTCCCCAAAAAAATCTTGCCCCATACATAGCTGTCCATTTCACACATATGTTCACTGGACACATGTAATCTGTTCTAACTGGCTTGGCATCACAACATATTATTGTTGTCCTCACCCCTCTCTCAGGGGTTTGAGTGTCCAAATCTACCTCCAAATGCAGTGTATATGCACAGCTGTTGCGGAAGAAGAAATAGGCAGCTATGGAAGTTCCCTACACCCTTTCTTCACATCCCTAGCTATTTTCCCTACTGTCTTTCCCTCTTTGTGCCCCCTTTTCACCACTTTCCTATCAACCCTTTTTTTCTTATCTTTTAAAGAAATTAGCACAGGGGTTAGCGGGAGTAAGAACTTTTAAGCAGCAGTAAGCAGGTTTAAGCTTGTTTGCATGGGGCTAAGCAATGCCTACACAGGTTAAGCAACTGAGAAGCTAAATCAAAATAAGAAACTGTGACAGGAAGTTAACAGTGCTTACATCTGTGCAAACCCGCTTACAACTGATTAAAAGTGCCTTAATCACTGTATCCAATGGCCCTTGTTCTGCCCAGCAACAAAATAAACAAACTTTGCAAGGCTAGAACCCAGGACCCTGTAGACCCTAGTCAAAGTGATTTACCACTAAGCCTTGCCAGATATACATAGCCCTGATGTTATCATAAACATATCATCCAGCACAGTCATTCATCTGTACAGGAAATGTATTTAAACATGTCAATGTATGTGTGTGTGTGTGTGTGTGTGTGTGTGTGTGTGTGTGTGTGTGTGTGTGTGTGTGTGTATGTATATATCTATATATCTATATATATATATATATATATATATATATATATATATATATATATATATATATATATATATATATATATATATATATATATATATATATATATATATATATATATATATATATATATATATATATATATATATATATATATATATATATATATATATATATATATATATATATATATATATATATATATATATATATATATATATATATATATATATATATATATATATATATATATATATATATATATATATATATATATATATATATATCATATATATCTATATATATATATATATATATATATATATATATATATATATATATATATATATATATATAGAAATAAAAGAGAGCATAACAAAAACATAAGTCCACATGTACCATTAATGGGGGTGAGTTGACCCAAACAACATACGTCTTGTACGTATAGATATCCCCCCCACAGCCAAACACGTCTGCCCTGCAATACATTACCAACTATTGCAAATTCCATAACCAGGACCTGACACAACATGGGCACAAGATGTGAACAGTACTCCATCCCACCTGTATGATGTCAGGCTGGTATCAATAACATATCATGCAGTACAGTCTCGCTATCATAGGGAATGTACAATGTGGAAGCAATCAACATTCCTAAGATACATATACACAGACACATCTATGCGGATATATATATATATATATATATATATATATATATATATATATATATATGGAACTACACATACACACACAGAGATATGTATAGGAAGATACATTTGTAGAAGGTGCACACAATACGGAACAGCCAGTATGCCTACAGTTGCCACCTTACCAACTGGACACTGTATGAGCCACCCATACAAATGACAATTGTTGTCTGCAACATATACCCACAGAGAGGTCAAAGGATATAACACCACAAACAGGTTTGCATACATTGGGAAGCTTTATTTGTGTACTATTACAGTTGTATATTCCATGTTATGTAGCTGTTTAGACACTGACATACATATAAGCAGAATAATGCACTGTGAAACAGTTATATTAATACAGTATTCTGGAAAGGTTTGCATATGGTGCTGTTCAGGCCGAGGCCTTCAAGTAGTACAATAGTAATGAAAGACTGGGCCACAGGATAACAATCAATCAACAGTAAGTGATGCAGCTGTATAGTCCAGCACTCTCTATCTACACTCTGTACACAATCCCTAGGGAGTAAGACCTCAACTGACACAATGGGATGTATCTCTTACATAACAAGGCATAACTGACACCATCACAATGACACTGACAAACAGAACAGTTTGTATGGAAGGAAGCAGTAGCCCTGCATTTACCCAATGTGAATTGTATGGTAATGTACATCCTGATACTTTAAGGCAGCTTACCCCGGATACCCCACATGTTGTAACAGCCTAGGTTAGTTATGATGCATCCCCCCATAGACTGACATAAAAGGCCATATACCACTGTTACATACACTGGCCTTTGGAGTGCATAAGGGCACATATGTATTTTGTAGATGAAGCCCACACATATATGGACACAACCCCACAATATATGTGGGGGCCACAACAGCAGTGGCGTGATGGCAGGAATGGCAGCATGACATACTCACAGCCCACTACATAACAACCCCTGACAGCATGTCATATGGACAAAGCCTGGTATGTAGGTGGAGGACAGAGGCTGGACACAGGCCCATATGTGAAATACTGTTGTCATACACTAAACAAGTTGCTGGTGTTACAGGATAGTCTGCAACATACCCTTAGTCAGGAATATGAAGCTAGAAACAGAAATGGATGTAGCCATGTATTGATAGCACTCATCACACACACTGCCAGTGATATATCTGACACAAGACCTGTGTGGTGGACAGACAAAACATAATAGGCACACCTCTGGCAGTCAAGTGGATAGGCCCACAGTTGAGAGCTATGCAGACAGACTGCATTCCATGTTAAACTAGTATGTACACACAAACCCTGTAACACTTGTGCTATACAATGCATATAACAACACTACTCACACTCTGTCTGTAGTTCTGGAACCTCATACAAATATGTAGCTGGCCTGAGTGTGCAGGTTCTCTTGTAATGTATTGCTACCTGCTGTCTGTAATACTGCCGCCCACACACAGGAAGGATGTCCACCATACAGGAAAGGTAAAGGGACCATGCCCACATGATCTAGGGATTTATAGTAGTGGGTTGCCATGGCAGTGGTAACTGGAAGTACTACACAGCATGCTGCATGCAGGTAGCAAGTGGAGGACACTGACTGGTGCAGGGGCCATCACCTGATCATGTGCATCACCTACAAAATCCATGCTGAAATATATTCAAAGCAGCTCAATCCATTTACTGGAGAGAGACTGAGATAGAGAGACAGAGTGAGTGAAAGGCAAAAAATAAAAAAATAAAACAAAACAAACAAAAAAAAAATCACAACAACAAAAAAAAATCCATCCAGCAAACTTTCCAGAAGAGCCATCATTCCCACAACAGGTATGTGAAGTATATATGCACATAACTGACAGTAGTAACCGGTCCATAATAATGGGATAGATGATGTGGAATGATTTATATGTGCCATCAGGTGTTGTAATGATGTTCAGCTGAACAACTGCTAACGATAATAGAGTCTGTCCCTGTGGGTGGTGGGCCATACCCATCAACTGTGCAGAGCAGCACTGACTGATAAAATGTAAGCCATCATAGTGTCTATTGTGTAATGGGAAGCATGTATATTACTATGGCTAATAGCTGGTGATGGAAGTAATGCCATAATGATGGACACGTGTGTTCCACAGCCCACCACCTGCAGGATACTCAGGTTAACTTATATTGTAGCATGCTGGAATGCCATAAGTGAGTAATAGGGTTAACTGCAATCTGGCCCTACATATACCCCCCTAATATTAGGCTGTGTCCATATGTGGCACCTGTCTGTGTTGAAACAAGGCAGAACAGTGCAGCTGTGTAGGAAGGTGTTGTGAGATTGTGGACCTGATGGCTGAATGTACCCCATATATAGGTATGTATATGTGTGTATTTATATATATATATATATATATATATATATATATATATATATATATATATATATATATATATATATATATATATATATATATATATATATATATATATATATATATATATATACCTACATGTATGTCCACAAATGTACAGATATCCATATGTAGATAGATATATATAAACACATATATACATCATGTATATCTACACATTTATATATATATATATATATATATATATATATACCTATATGCACATGTCTACATATATACAAACGTACACACATATATGTATGTGAATACATGTCCCCTATATTACCACCACAGTTCTGCATCCTATATGCGAGGGAGAAGCACACATAGCAATATACACAGATATATACAGCTGTCAGTGTGTGCAACATGGATGGGTATGTCACATGTGAACCCATTGTTGGGACCACATTGCCCTTGTCTGTGAAGTAGGGAATGGGAATATGGGGAGGTATGGCAGGTATAGTTGTGGAGGTGGTCTGGGTTGGTAGATATAGAGGACAGCCTACAGGGGTGGTATGTGACTCACGTGTCAACTGGATGGTGCAGTGGTAGTGTTGTTGCCTCACAGTAAGAGGTTCTCTGGTTTGATTCTTGGCGGGGGTGCCTTCTGTGTGGAGTCTGTATTGTCTTCCCTGTGTTTGTGTGGGTTTCCTTCCATGCTACAAAGGCATACATTTGAAGCATTTCTCCCTGGACCTCTGAAAATTCTTTGTTCTACAGCTCAGGTGGCTTAGTGGTATATTGCTATTGCTATAGTATACAGGGTCCTGGGTTCAAGACCTGCCAGCACTATTTGTTTAGGTGGGAGGGTGGCCTAATGGTTAAGGTATTTGCCTTACAAACACAAGGTACAGGGTTTGAAGCTCACGGGGGATAATTGGCTAGGCTTAAAATGGCTCACAAGGGCAGTTAGCCTAGTACTAACCTATGAACCTATGTGGTGGGTAAACACCCTGAATGGTGTGTATGGTCAGTGATTTGGATGCCCCATGGGCCCCCAATATAGACACAATGGGAACAAGCCTCCCAGCCACTGCTGTTCACAACAGCAGTCCACGTACTAAAGGTGCCTGGCCTGGAGGCTGAGCAGGAGGAGCATGTGGACCCTGTGAATGTGTACTGGGTGCCTCAATGGGATGTAGCACATCCCACATGTGTCTGTGGAGCCTGCTATAGAACAGACCCAGGACTTGACCTCAGGGGACAAGATAATGTCTGTGTGTGCCCCTGGGGGGGGGACAACATCCCCTGAGTTGGTTCCACCTGAAGGTAGGGCTGGACCAGTACATGAGGAGGCCCCAGTGTGGGTCCCACATGTGATGTGGCTTGGTAACATGGGCAGATGAGTTTGGAGAGGTAGTTTTGCTGGAAATTATTCCCAAAACATGCTATTGTGGCACTGTTATTGGACATATGTGGGTAGTAATAGTCTACACAATCCCGGAACATGTCTAACAGCATGCATAGATATCCCCAATAACACAGAATGTCAGATGTGCAGCAATCACATAGCAAGCATACCACAAGCATATATGGAACAGTAGTGGCCCTGTCAATGGCATGCAGGTGAATAGTCTGTAACAGGCCAGCAATTATAGTGTCCACACAGGGAACATGGCTACAAACACATAGCACAAAGTGTGGTACAATACAATACCTGTCCCACTGGTAGGTAAGCTGTAGCCATACCTATGGAGTTGTGTGTACAGTTTGTTGTTGCTGATATGGAGGGGGGGTAACAGAGATATGCATTAAGAACTGTGGTAACCTTGCTGTATGAGTTGCTCAATCCTGTTTCCATCTTTATGTCTTTCAGGCAAGATGTCACATGGACGGCTCCCAGCTTACTCAGCTGCTGAGAACAACATAGTGATAAACCACCTACTCCAGCACTACCCTATCCTATTTGGCCAGGCTGCCCATGAGCAGCAGGAGTGGACCACCCTGTGGAATGACCTAGTCCACAGGGTCAATGATATCGGACTGCACAACCACAGTTATGAGCAGGTCCGGCATCATTGTTCTGAAATGCTTCCCAATGCCCATCGGCATGCTGCTGCAGTCCGGGAGAATCAACTCACAATGGGGGGGGGTCTTGCCAACCATCCCCCCCTTAACATGCATTGAGGAGATCCTCACCAGCATCATGGCCCCTTCCATCCACATAGCCAACAACTTCCGAACACCATTGTGGAGGTGAGTGCTACTCACACACTGGCTGAGGAGCATGCAGGTAAGTTCACAGGGCACATCAGTAGACCACTGTTGCATATGCAGCTGTGTCTGTACAGGTAGAACATGAATATCTGACATGTCATAGACATAGTTTGATGCTGCATAGTAGTGATAAACAGATGTGCATACATGGTAGTATTGTGGACACATACTGTTGATGTACTGTAATGCTGCACCCACCCTGTAGCAATGCCACAGGTGTGGCCACTGACTTTGCATCTCTCACCATCTTATGTAGGTCCTTCTGGTATACCACCAAGGCAGAAGCCTGTAGCCGGTGAGTATGGTTTATATTGATGCTTGCCAATACACTGGACATGTAATGGCTATGGTATAGTCCATGTAAACATCTAACACACCTACCCAGAATGCATGCTGTACATGTGCACATATTATTGTTAAATGCATGGCATCACAGTGGTGACCATGAAGGGGTATTGGAAGGGTATGTCAGACACCTGCAAGTTAACTAACATCTTGTCATTGTGGAATGTGTCCACAGGGAGTAACATTTGGTGGGAGACATGGCTTACAGTAGGGACATGTGTGAAACATCACCCGTATACAGTGCAACAACAGTGTATATAGTAGTAGTACAATGGCAAATGTTACAGAGTTACAGTATGGCATAACGTATTACTGTGGTCCACATTATCAGCTGGAACTAGGCTGTAACATGTGGTGTGCAGTGTAGGGGACACTGCAAACTGACACACATGTGTAGGCCTCACTTGTCAAGCATCTGAAAAAAGACTGTAGGTGGGGAGGGGGTGTCAGCATGACACACCAGTGCACAGCAGCAGGGATCCTAAGGATGCTATTAATGGCTGTATCTGCACACAGTCAGGTTCAGGAACTGTGGCAGATGTAACCCTACCCCCACAGCAATAGTGACGGTAGTGGGGGATGTGCACATGAGTAGACCTTGCAATCATGCAGATTTGGGGGACATATGTAGGGCAAACTGAACATACACTGGCAAATGCAGATGGCCCATGCTAGTATAGCCCTGCCAGGAGTAGTGACTGCTGTAGTACACATAACAATAGGTGCAGTAAGCCATCATGATAACGGTGTGCACACATATGCACACACGGTGTGTATGCATCATGGTCAGCATCCACACACCTAACAGATTCCATAGACACTGCATGTGAATGTACAGGACATATGTCACATATCGGGCTCATGTACTGTTAATATATGCAGTGATGTGGTCCCATCGCAGATCAAGTAAGGGTGCGTCATATCAATAAGGGTGTGTACACTCCCCATAGCCATAGTATGCTCTGAAAGTTGTCATTGTGATAGTATTGGATTGGTCATACATGGTCCGCTGATGTTGAGATCTGTAAACCAGACATCAGGCATTCACAAATGACATCTGTCCACATATCATTCCAGGTATGTGTTGCTGAAAAACATAGGGGTTGTGAGAATTAGAGCTGATATAACTGACACAGTACTACACATTCAGCAATGGGTTGTACACTTGTGAGGTTTGCTGCATACTACATGACAGGGTGCAGAACAGGTGCACAGCAATACTGTGTACATGGGTGCAGTGGTATCCAGGGAAAGTGGCATCACCTACTAACACAGGACATGCATCACACACATGTATGCTGTTGCTAGCATGGATTGACTATAGCTGCACTGCATGCTGTTGTGTACCAGATGTTATGCCTGTTGACAGATGGGTAATAGGAGGACTGTGTGTACTATCATTGTGCAACCTCACATGTGTGTGTGTGTGTGTGTGTGTGTGTGTGTGTGTGTGTGTGTGTGTGTGTGTGTGTGTGTGTGTGTGTGTGTGTGTACGTGTGTCTCGATGGGTGGTTATTTTGTCTGTAGGGTCACTCTGGTGAAGTGGAGGCAGGGTGATGCATGTAGGATGTGTGTGTGTGCATGTGTGGATGTCCATGTATGCACATGTGTGATTGGGGGGTTGTTCATACAGCAGTACTTCCCTTTGGGATCGTGCAGTACGTGGACATGGACTGACACATGAAAAAACAGGAATACTTGTCATGCATGTAATCACAGGATAGCTGACAGCATAATAAGGTCTTTAACATGGAACATGCATTGGGAGTGAAGGTAGACACCAGGCATACCCTTAATCTTGCACTTTCAACAGAGAGGTGACTGACAACCCACATATGCAGCACTACAGATGCATTGGGGAATTACTAGACAACATCAGGGAGTGTATCCATATATTACAGTTGTCACATGATAGGTTGATTGAGCAGCATATCTGGCATGTACTGAGCAATACTTACACATGACACTCCAGTGCATGATATTATGGAGGCCATAAAAACCATTCCACTCAGGTAAGGGAGGTAATGGCATGACTGGTCTTTTGCTGTGATGCCTTATCTAGGCATTTAGAGGAATGATACGTTAATGAGTGGTATTAATGAGTGTATGTTACCAAGTGTGATGCAGGATGGAGAACGCATGCGAATAAATGTGGGACTGTCTGTTAAGTCATGGACAGGTAGGTATTAAGGTGGTGGTGTGTGTGTGTGTGTGTGTGTGTGTGTGTGTGTGTGTGTGTGTGTGTGTGTGTGTGTGTGTGTGTGTGTGTGTGTGTGTGTGTGTGTATGTGTATACTGTAATGCAATGCTGTACAGGTCTTAAAGTGCATTTCTTGTTTTCCCCCACAGGTGGCGAGGTGGGTCAGGGTTCCTACTGCATGCAGTCTGATGTTGGTGTCCATATAGACATCAAAGATGACAATAGAACTGTTGAGGCACAGGTGGGGTTGTCAGGGGCTGAAAGCACACCATCATTTGACATCCCCCTTTTAGCCACCCCAATCCCGCACACAGTTTCAGTGCCTATACATACCCCATCACCAGTGGCCATAGCAGAGGGACAGCTGGCATTTGGTGGCAGTGCCCAGGAGAGTGTGGTAACCATGCCTACTGTGTCTGGTCACAGCAGGCATAGCCAGATGTCCGACAGGGCATCGGCAGATGTCCTAGGGTGCTCATGGTAGGGCCACTGGTCTTCATGCTCCTGGCAGACGCGCCACAACTGGTACCACCAGGCACATGTTTCAGGCTGTCATGGTGGTGCAGGCATGTATGGAACATTACACCAGACAGGGCCTGAGGCTCCAGAGGGCTGCTTTCACATCTGTGAGTGACAACTTCCGTGAACTGTCTGGTGCCATCCGTGCTTATACCAAGCTCATGGATAGACGGTCTGGTAAAATGATGGCCCTCATCGACCGTGTTTTGTCCGTGCGTGAACGTGTGGTGGGAGTGCAGCAACAGCCGCGTGGATGTAGCCAAGCAATGCCAACAGATGTCAGTCAACATGGACATGCTAGAATACCAAGGGGCTCCCATAGTGGCGGTACCAGCTGTGGGTCTGCGGGGGGTGCTGTCCACACCACACCACAGCAGACCATGAGCATGTGATCCTGGCCAGTCCCAGGAAGGACCTTGTTCTAGCGGATATCTGTCATCATCAGGGGAGAATAGCACATTGAGGCCTGTACCTGGACATGCCCATGGAACCCCTGGCAGGCACAGTCCATGGCCAGAGGCAGTGAACTGCACATCCTGCTTGGTATGGTCTGCAGCTGTCCATAAATACCTGTGTGGGGCATCAACATGGCAGATCTGTGTGCATGCATACCCAAACACTATACAAACACACCCAGGGCAACCCTATTCCTACACACACCACATCACCACACCCAGTTCACCTCATTACACCCCTCAACCACACACATGGTGTCAAATGTATGGTCCACCCTCGGCCTCTGGCAAACCAACAACACACCCTGTGCATATGATGATACCTGTGCCACATCCCTGCCAACCATAACATTGATGCAGGGACAGGCTAATATGGTTCTGATGCACACGGTGACTGTACTACAGTGTACCAAAGTACTGCAATGTAACATGTTGTCGGGAGTAAAGTTTAATGCATACATGTCAGGTAGTGTAGCCATCCAGCAATGATGCATTAGACCTGTTAGTAACACTGGATGATTGTGGTCTCCATAATGTTATCCATTTGTGTTGTAGGTGTACATGTGTCAGCATGAGGATGGTCTGCAGCCATATTCCACAATGGAGAATGGCACTGTGGTGACATCATGGCTGTGACATATTTGGGGTACAGTTGAACAAATGTCACTGGTTTGTATAACAGATATTGCCTGTGCCACATGGACAGGTGACCCACTGGGACATTTATAATCTGCAACCTGATGCAGACCCAACCACATGCATGCACACTTTTACTTGGCTACACTGGGACTAGACCCCTACCTAGGTATGTAGTGCCTGTAGTGCCTTGCATACACCACACAGCGTTTAGGGTGAGGTGTGTTCCAGGTTACATGTTAAATGCAGAACATCCCCAGAGATGTACAGTAGGCTAATGGGGATGTAATGGGTGTATATTGACAATACATAATGTGACATACCTTCATATACACATTAACAGACACATGACAGGTAGATACACATCCGAGAGACCTGGGCCTATCGCTGCTAACTTGACCGTGTGCCCAATGTGTTACAGGTAGGCTTCACACAGCACATGCATAACTGGGCTGGATTGTGGTATCAGTTATCTGTATGGTTGATGGTGATAGTGGTAACCATAAAGTGGTACATGGGACATATACCGGGTGTACTTTGGTGTAATGATAGTGTACACAGCACCTACATCCCCCAGTGGATATTGTACTCCCTGAAACCCATGATGACAGTCTGACATACCCACCATCACACATTGCCCACGACTGCGATACAACCCATTGTATATCCCAAAATTGGTACTACAGGGATATGCATCTAATGCACATGCCGCAGGCATAGTAGGGTGTTGCATTGTCATGCCTCACCTATGTGCAGCAGCAACACTATCTGTACTACTGTGTGCCAATGGGTAGTGTAATAGGAGTATGTGGCCTCGGAATGCTGTACCCTACAGATATACAGACATGCACACATACACACACATGCCAGAACTCAATGGGTATCCCATGCCTATAAATCCATTTGTACAACACTGTTGTGCTGGTACTGCAAGGCTTGTGTAGCTGGTATGGAGAGGAGCATAACAAGGTTCATGTAATGTCCTATACAGCAGCAGCCACAACTGACTATGGCAATGGGTGTTGCGGTGGTTGTGAAGGCCCTCATGGAATTCCCAAGTTCAGGTGCACTAACACACAGACACTGCTATACTCAGTAATGCACAAGTACACATGTGTCAGTACTGGGGTGCATCACTGCAGGTGGTCATAGCTGCGTACATAGACATTGACCATGGAGAGATGGGTTGTGTAGGAGATGTGTGCACAGTGGTATCCTGCCACTTGTCATGTGCCAGCAGGCAATCTATTGACAGACACCACTGTGGTGACCCTCAGGGTGAGTGACATGCATCAGCCAATCACCTAGGGGCCTCCTGCACATGGCCACTGAGGTGATCAAGTTGACATGTATACAACATGTATTACAACACATGGTTAGTGTCTGGGATGGTGACCTGTACCCAAGCATGTTCTGTTGACTGTGGTAATGTAGTGGAGGTACTCATGGCCTGTGGTACGTACAGGGTGTTGTCACCTATATGTGCCAGTTCTTACACAACTGGGCAGACATGTTAGTGTCAGTCAAGCATAGGTTGCCTGTACATATCCCAGCTAGATACCTACCATCTGCATATCTGTACAGGGACTGACAGTCATCAGCTTGGCAAGTAGCTATGCAGTAGGATGAATGTGTTGACAGATAGACGTTTGACAACAATATGTATACCATAACTACTTGTTCATAGGTTCATAGGTTGGTACTAGGCTATCAGCCCAAGGGCCTATACAAGCCTAGCCAAACAATTCCCTGGATATTTCTTCCCACAATATTTAGTTCCCCCTGTCTAGCAAGGTGACTGACGTGATCCCCAGGGTGAATTTCCTATCTCCCATCCAATTGTCAAGGTTTCTTTTGAAGAGGGTCAAGGAGGCTCTCTGCTTGACATATATGGGCAGTCTATTCCAGAGTATGGGGAGTCAAAAGGTCAGGAACCTATCCCTCCAGCATGTTTTGTTCATTGTGATGATAAGGTTTAGATCCCTGGAGCATGTGACTCTGAGGGATTGGGTTTTTTTAATTGAAGCATGTCCAACAGCTTGGGGTTTGACATGGCCTTGTATGATAAGCAGAGATCGCCTCTGAGTAGACAATATGCCACAGAGTATAGCTGGAGTTTTTTTAGATGGTCAGCAGAGGGCATCTGCGTTAGGCCTGTGATTCTTTTAGTGAGGTATTTTTGTGGCCTTTACAGCTGTCGCAGATGTCTTGTGAGGTACATACCAAATGGGGCATCGTACTCTATAGTGGGTCTAATAAGGGGTGAGTACAGTGGGACAATGACCTCCTTTTTTCTGGATGAAAAGCCCTTAGTGATAAGGTGTGCCACATAGAAGGATTTCCTGACTGTTGTGGCGATGTGGTTATCAAAGGTGAACCCACTGTCCACCTGTGTCCCTAAGTCTCTAATTACACTTATGGTGCTGGAAGCCCTTACTAACATGTGCTATACAGACGGTAGTCTGCAGTTACATTCCACATGTCGGATCATTATCCAGTCAGGGATATATACAGTGACACAGCTCACACACCAGGGATACAACAGGCAGGCCTCAGAGTCCAGCTATGCTTGCAGGTGTGCCTGTTGTCAGTTCTATATTTAGCACTCTACTCTTGCCTGGGAAAGCACTGTCAATAGTAGTACCGCCATGATACACTACATGTCAGTGTGACAGCATGTAACCTGGGCTACTACCCCTTGTCTGTAACATATTCAAACAGGCCTCATATTCTTCTGGGTCCCAGACATGACACTCACACCCCTTGCTACTGTATTGACAGAACATAGGTGCATGTATTGTTCATGGCATTACATACACTTATTACAGATGTCATTACCCTGCTATGTTATCAGACTGGGTGGTGTGAATTGGTTACCAGGGATAAGCCATGCTTAGTAGGTATCAACATTGCTCCAATATAACAGCTAAACTGATCTGTGCACTGGTAAGCAAAACATACTCTGTGTAAGCACCCGTACGTTTACACATAGCTTAGCATCACTTAGCTTCACAGAAACCCACGCAAACATGCTTAAAGCTGCTCAAAACTGCCTTTGCCACTCTGTATCTTACAGCCATTGTTCTGCCCAGCAACAAAACGAACAGCCCTTGCAGGTCTTGAACCCAGGATCCTGTACACTATGGTCACAACACTTAACCACTACACCATGACGACAGTGACGACAGCTGTTGTTTTTCCAATATATCTATCAATACACATATTGATTAGTATTGAACAATTGCCTTTACTTCCACAATTGTGTAGTACTTTTTATTAATATGACTGTTGCATTACATATGTTGTTTTATCATAATGTACACATATCAAGATACATACGGTGAGATACATCTGGGAGGGTATACACAACCATGATGTTTAGACATGACAGGAATATATATGTATATATATATATATATATATATATATATATATATATATATATATATATATATATATACATATGCTGATATATGTTTACATGTACATACACATGTATAGTCATACATATGTCTGTATACACATCTTTATAGTGCATCATATATATGGCCATGTGTAGATCTCTTTGTATATACATATATAAGTATATATAGCTATATATGTATGCACATCCTATGTGTACAGGTATGCATATTTATGTAGATATATCTGTAGATATCTATAACTGCATACATATATATCCTGATATATCTTTTACTGTCAATATATATCTAGATATCCATAAGTATATGTGCATATGTATCTCTATCTGTGTAGACATATATTGCTGTGTATATGTATATATTTGAGAGTTTTTATGTATATATATATATATATATATATATATATATATATTTATGTACATATACATATCCATCTATGTATATCGATATGTATATGTGTATATATCTATATACATATATGGATAATTATATATACATATATTTTCACCATATGTCCAGAACATGGAGTGGAGTCCTACCTCAGCCCCAATAGTCCCAAACTCTCAGTGCAAGGGGATGTCAGGTATGTATTGGAGGTATATATGTAGACTGGTGCTACTGTAATAGGGGTTGACTTAACAGACATGTTGTGTGTGTGAGGTAACATCTGCTTTTAACATGTGCACCATTGGCTACTGACAGACATCCTAAGGACATCATAGTACAGTGCCACTGCTAGCACAGTAATGATCCTGTGGACTACAGCAGAGATATGGCCAATAAATGTGGACAGATTAACACACTCTTGTCAGTCCAGAGGTATACATAGAACCGCTTAATGCAAGACATGTGGACCAAGCCTGACAATGTGGATGTTAGCAGCCATGTGGATGGGTATGTGATGTAAATACTGGAATACATTTGCCCCATAGATTATGCATTCACACAATCCTGTCTGTCCTGAAACATAATAACTGCTGGTGCAGAGGTCACATGGCCTCATACTACTCACTAGTTTGTGACATACATCTGTACAGCATCCCACTGCTTTGTCAGAAATACATGACAGTTATGCTGGCTCGGCAGCAGTACATCTGGCAGATATCTGGACAAAACATCACACTGGGTAAGTACACTAAGCCGCTAGGCATGTAACAAAGCACTGTGAAGGCTACAGGCAGACTGCCACAACAATGGCCTACATTTCTTATGGGGGAATACACATGTACCTGCAAATATAGCAGGCTCTACAGGCATGTCACAGCACATAGTAACAGACATCTGTGTGAAAGTGCATAACCACAACCAATGTGAACACAGCCACAGCCACATATGGTAAGTTAGCTTAATATTACAGTATATGGATTTTCTGATCTACACCATCCTCATATGTGCTACTCACACACTAACCCTACATATACTGGACCACTACGTAGTGTGGTCTGATGCCTGTCTGTGGTATGGGGCATGTGTGTGTTTGGTCCTACAAACATGTAAGCCAATAGGGTACCATACACTGTAGCAGCATGTAACATCAGATAGAACAGGACCAAGAACAATGACATCTGCCACAGTCTGTACACAGGCCAAAGTACATATTGACAATACACACACTGTCAACAATCACCATAAGTACACAGACCTCAGTACTGTACACACAACCACAGAATGCCCAGGTTATGTCCTCAAATATAACCCCTAATATACATAAGATGTGTAGCAGTCTGATATCGCACTGGCTTATCGGATATGATGTCAATAAATAATGGTGTACAGAATATATGCACCTCTTACTGCATGACATATGTACAAAGATTGACAGAGTTGTGGCTGGAGGCACAAACACAGGGACAATATTGACATGTTGCTGTGATAACATTATACATTTACTGTTGTAACAGGGTTTGTTGTGACATATGTCCTATGAGAGATATGAAGTCAGTAACTCTCATGGGTCACCATGTACTGACTGCAGTCCTCACACTATGCTTCTGCAGTTCCCAGATAGGTGCTCTGTTAGTAACACAATAAACAAAAGGCACCACACACTGCCCAGTCTGCAGATGACCTTACAGATGAGGGTTTCCTCAAAAACATAGGACTGTCATGATAGGTATTAAAACATGTAGACCAGCCATATACACACACACGCTGTTAAACCAGCATTACTACAAATGCAGAATAGCAACACTTACATTCTGTAGTCATGTCAGGTACATCCCCCTCCTGTGTGCCGGCCTGTTTCCATAGTGTATGTTCTTAGAGGTAAATCCCAAATCCCTCTATGATGCTGTTTGCCAAACACCAGATCTAGGTCCTGCTCACAGATAATGAAAAGGCCCAAAACCAACATGATGTTCCTAGATATTGGAATGTGTTTCCATGCAATTGGTTATGGGAATGTTACACAGCTGTTCCACATGCAATCAGCTAGAGGAGGGCTGCAAGTTGTGCAGAGGCCATCAGCTGATCATGAGCATCACTTACAAAACACATGCTGCTGCCTAAGCAAAGCAGGTGTAGTTCTCCACATCCACCACAGAGGGCGTGAGAGAAACAGATGGAGACAAAGTAAGTCAGGGAGGGGAAGAGTAAAACCTAAGCATGTTTGTGTCACACACCTACCAGTACAGGGTTTCAAACCCCTGGCTGACTATGTATCACTATCAGATGTCTATGCAGTTATTGCATGTGCCACATAGCTTACATGTTGTGAAGCTATCCAAATGTTTATGTGATGGTGAGTGACATCTGCAACAGTGATATGGTAGTAATATGGTAGGTGTAGTACATGTGCCTGTCCACATGAACAGGTGTCAGCGTCAACACAGACACACTCTCTCAGGGACTCACACACATTGACACACTTGGCAGGTTCAGGATTACGCTTCCTAACTAGTTAGTTTGCCACAACACAGTACTGTGCAGGTATCACATGCACCACAGGGGTTATCCAGAGTTTATATGGGCAAAGGGTATTTGAAGGTGTCTGACATCAAACAGCATGCTTCAGTATGCCAATGGGGTTTGTAGTGAGTGTGAATGTGGTTGAAAGCATCATACACCACACACACAGACACAGGGTGCCAGTACTGACATGCATGCATGCATTGCTTCACGGGTATGTAGCGGTTGACTGTGGCAGAAGGCTATGCAAGGATAGGTGAAGGGTATACCTTGGCATCAGGCTACATGACAATGGTCTGCAGTGTGGCTCAGGGGTTTAGTGTCTGGATTGGCCCACACAGGTGGGTATTGTATTCACCATCCAGTCACCTGGATAACTATTGTGTGTGGACATTGCTGTGCAATGCTTGCCATGTATGTGTTTTTTAGTCCATGACATGGACGCTGTCTGGGATGTGCACACGTCCCACATGCATGTACAGTGACATGTGGAACTGTACCTGGGGTGTCTGACCCATGTTGTGTACACAGATTGTTAACATCAGATGTGCCTGTCCTGGCCTCATGTGCCGGGAACTGGTAATGGATAGCAGGTTGATCCTGCACCTACATTGATAGCATGATACAGGTATTCCCTGGTGTCAGTGGCATCTGTCCATAAAGGGCATGTGTTTAAGGCATGGTATGTCCTTTGTGGGTCACATTTGATGGCACCACAGGTGTTGCAGATGTCCAGTGAGGAACATAGTGAAGGCACACTGTCTGCATATACATGCCTATTGTACTGATGGACAGGGTGCCATGCCTTCTGTAGTCCATTGCAATCACACCATGATTACTATCTGTGGGCAATATGCAGGGTACTACCAACATAGTGGTTGTTGCCTAGACAATTGTGTTTGTATATGTGAAATGGGTTGAGATTTTCTCTGTGTAATACAAGGGTTGCTAACTTTGTTCACCAGGCCTTGATGTCACATGTAGGGGTATGGATTGCCAGCCCAGCCTATCGGCTATTTCACATCTGTTATCCTTGTAAGGTGGACATTGTGCATATAATAGGGCCATCATATAAGAAATTTGCAAAACCCACTCCACAATTTGTCCAGTTGTTACACATTCACAGCCACCTCCACACAGGATAAGAATGACAAACAGACACACACACTTGCCATGTCTGAGATTAGAACTCTTACCTAACTAGTTTATTACACTACAGCTTTATGCAGTCACAGGATGTGCCACAGAGATTACTGGAGTATTCATTCCCCAAAGGTGTATTTCACTGGGTATGACATCAGTAGGCTTGCCAAAGAAGGTCATTGGAGGTTGTAGTGACTGTGAATGGCCTCAAAAGCATTGCACCCTACACAGACAAAGAAACCCACACACAAACATCCACATTTGTGAATAGAACCCCTACCAAAGTATTATATCACATTACAGCATTATGCTGTTACAGGATGAACCACGGAGATTACTGGGCTACTCCTTTCCCAAAGATGTATTTCACAGTGAATGACATCAGCAGGCTTGCCAAAGTAGGGCATTTGGATTGTAGTGAGTGTGACTAGCCTAAAAAACATTGCTCCCTACACAAACATCCATACTTGCCATGTATGGGAATACTATATCACACTACAGCATTATGCTGTTATAGGATGCACCACAGAAATTACTGGGCTACTCCTTTCCCAATGGTGTATTTCACAGTGAATGACATCAGCAGGCTTGCCAAGGTAGGGCATTTGAATTGTAGTGAGGGTGACAAGCCTAAAATGCATTGCCCCCTACACAGACAAAGAAACACACACATCCACACTTGCCCTGTGCAGAAATACAACCCCTACCAAAGTATTGTATCACACTACAGCATTAGGCTGTTATAGGACATACCACAAAGATTAACAGGCTACTTATTTCACAAAGGTGTATTTCACAGTGAATGACATCAGCAGGCTTGCCAAAGTATGGCATTTGAATTGTAGTGAGTGTGACTAGCCTAAAAAGCATTGCTCCCTACACACACAAAAAAACACACAAACATGCCATGTGTGGGAAGAGAACCCTTACCAAAGTACTATATCACACTACAGCATTATGCTGTTATAGGACGCACCTCGAAGATTACGGGGCTACTACTTTCCCAAAGGTGTATTTCACAGTTAATGACATCAGCAGGCTTGCCAAAGTAGGGCATTTGAATTGTAGTGAGTGTGACTAGCCTAAAATGCATTGCCCCCTACACAGACAGACACACACACACAGTTACCATGTTTGGGATTAGAACATCT
The DNA here is from genome assembly GCF_019279795.1 of Protopterus annectens. Lineage (NCBI taxonomy): Eukaryota > Metazoa > Chordata > Ceratodontiformes > Protopteridae > Protopterus > Protopterus annectens. Next base: position 1,945,827,587 of record NC_056735.1, on the reverse strand, counting down.
ACCTAAGTAATTTATCACACTACAGCATTACACAGTTATAGGACACACCACCGAGATTATTGGGATACATCTTTCTCAAAGGTGTATTTCACAGTGAATGACATTAGCAGGGTTGCCAAAGTAGGGCATTTAAATTGTAGTGAGTGTGACTAGCCTAAAAAGCATTGCCCCCAACACAGACAGAGACACACATACAAATACAGTTACCATGTCTGGGATTAGAACTCCTACCTAGCTAGCTTATCTCACTACAGCATTATGCAGTTATAGGACATACCACAGAGATTACTGGGCTACTCCTTTCCCAAAGGTGTATATCAAAGTGTATGACATCAGCAGGCTTGTCATAGTAGGGCTATGCGGAGAGCAGTGTGTGTGCATGGGCCATAGCCCATTCATCTAGAGGTAGACACACCACACACAGGCACACACAGGTTTATATTCCACAGGTACATATATACAACTGCTAGATGACTACTGCCTTGTAAGTCATGTTGCACAGCTATCTCTTGCACCACAGAGTCTGTAGTGCTGATGGATACCAGTGGCTAATTTCCACAGTGAGTGAGATTTACACAGCATGTGGTTGTAGCCATTTGGCTGTGTGCTGGGTGGGACAGGCCTCATGATGGAAGGCTCTTTGTCACTGTCACTCTCTTCCACACATATATGTATGTCTACTTTTGGCATATTATAGTGTGTTGTCCTTGGATATATGTCTTTATTCCTATCCAATGTGTGTGCAAAACATGACTGGTGCATACTGAGGAGTGTATGCACTAACATCTGCAACTGTCAGATATGTATGGTCCACTGTTGTTGGCAGACATGGGCTTCATTTGTTTGTGTGTGAGCATGCTGAGTATGACCTTTCAGTACATTGTTGTCTGACATTGCCTTCATTTCTCTAAGTGTGTGAGCATGCCCAGTATGCCCTTCTGTATTAAATGTGTGGATCCATTCCAGGTAGTTTGTACTCCAGTGTAGACCTTTGTGTTCTACACCTACAGGTAGCAAACTGTTTCTGCAGGATATCTGTAGATCAGTTGGCAATATGGGGTCAACATGTGCAATGGATAGTGTGTACTGTAGGTGACTGTGTCTTTGCTGCTTCTGCTACATGGTACTGGTGTTAACAGAGATATTCAGACATGTGTACTGTTATACACTGTGATGTTTTATGTCCTCAAGTACTGTCAGTTGGACATTCTTACTCACAGTGATATCTTGGTGAACACAGGGTGAATGCAGCTGTGTCCAGTATTGTGGGCAAACGCCTACATATTCATGGAAAGCTATTCCATTCTGGAGGGGGAGCTGCAGACACTTGCTGCTGGGTTTGTGTATCCAGTTCAGCACCTTGGTACAGTACTGGCAGAATATTCCATACTCGTACATCCATCAACATGATAACATGGCCTTATCTTGCTGTGGAAATACCTCACAGCTGTACAGATTCACACAGGTTACCTGGAGACAAGGGTCATAAGTCAGGACATTACCCATATTGTGGTGTATGGGCAGGTTTGTAGCCACCCATTTTTGTGTTTGCAGCCAGGGATAGTATGTGCACATGGCTGTGCTTCAGACCTTGCACATTCCATGCTGCCCATGCTCCCACCCCCCCTGTATTATTCTATCCTCTTCCATACATTAGGCATACATTCGTTGATACTTTCCATAAAGTTATCACCTCATCACAGCTGTGTTTTGGTGTTGGTCCACAGTTCATGCAGTGGGACATGGTTGACATGTTACTGTGGTTTGTCCACATGGCCTTGCATATAGTTTATGTGGATTGTGTTATGTTGTTATTTGGGTGTCCAAGACATAAAATACATTGGCAGTATGGTGAGACATAGGCCTTTGGCAGAGGCCTGTAGGCCATTTGGTGATGATGCAGGCCAGCTGTAGCAGGCCATTGCATTCTGTCAGTCCTACAGTCCCAGACTGCCATACAGTGTATTCCGCTGGGGTGACAGGGTAGGTGTGCTAGGTGTTCATGCCAATACTTTCTATCAGTATTGATCAGGTGGTGTGGATGCTGGCAGGGTGCTACTTACAGCTAGAGATACACCAGCATGGGACACCTGCACTGCATGCTGCATTCTTTCACTATTGCCATACACAGGTGGGGCCATATTGTACCCATTCCCAAGAGCAGGGATACAACCAGAGAGATACCTGTGAGTGGTGTTTGGGTGAGCTGGGTGCATGTGTGCTATGAACACACTGACTCACAGATACACATGGGGCATTCCAGTTATGCTGGCTTGAACAGGGACGTCAGCTGTTTCCCAATACATCAGTCCTATCACCTTTGTGATCTGCAAGTGTTCGGCCAGACAACATTGGTATTCCCTACTACAAGCACAGATAATGAGATGCATACCTGTATGTACAGTTCCAAGGGTGTGTCCATTACACGGTTACAAATTATATATTGTATGTCTGGGGTACTTTTCCCTGTGCACTGCTTGCATATCTAGCCCAACAGTCATGTCATGTCCATCTTTCAGATGTTGACACATATTATCTCCATACATTTACAATGGCTTACTGCTAGCATGTGTTATACTGGGGGGAATTGATTTTGGCATTGCAGTTATGAGGTCTTGGCCCTGTCATCAGCAGTAGTGGGCAATGGCCACCAGGTCAAACCTCAACATGCATACATACTGACCACTTTCACACAATATGAAACATACACCAACCTAACACACACATACCTGCATATTGTACAAATGCTACAATCTATCCTGCTACCTTGGCCACCTCTGATCATCTGTGCTCCACTAGTATTATACCTACACATACATGTTACTACATGTCTACATTGGATTGGGGGGGCACACCTGAAAGTTACTACATTTCTACATAGGATTTGGGGGTGGGGCACACCTGACTGTAACTACGTGTGTACATCAGATTGGGGGGGGGGCACACCAGACCGTTACTACATTTCTACATAGGATTGGGGGGGTCACACCTGACTGTTACTACATAGGATTTGGGGGGGGCACCTGACTGTTACTACATTTCTACATAGGATGGGGGGGCACACCTGACTGTTTCTACATTTCTACATAAGATTGGGGGGGGGCACACCTGACACTTGTACATATTTGCTATGACTGTACTAGAATGTCAGGTACTCCATTTCATTCTGTTTTCTAATCTACCATGCTGACTAGAGGCATATCAGTGTACTGCAGGTCTTAGGTTTGATTGCCCTACATATTAGTTTCTGACTTCATATCCTTCAGAACTAACATCCCACTGTCTGAGCCGATGTAATCTGTCTGTGTAGGCCTGGGGGGGGTTACCCATAGGCATCATTCAGAGTCCTTAGCACAGTCTTTGTTTGTGTTTGTCTACACCTGTCCTGCTGGCTGAGAATGTTGTTAGTTATGTGAACCTCCCTGACTGGCATGTGTGTGTCATATGGACACACTTGTGGCCCATCACATTTCCAGCAGTGGGTTTTGTCACCATGTGTATTACTGGCTATTGTGGTGACACCAGTATTTGTTACAGATCTCATGCTGCCACTATAGGTGTCTACTATCAGCTGGCATCCCATTCAGCCACCCGATTCCCTTGCATACTCACATCCATACCATAGATACAGGTAACAACACATACTACTCCATTCGGCAATTGGTAAGGAGAGTGACTTACCTTGTGGGTGTGCCAGTATTGAAGATGGTGCTTGAGGGCTGCCTATGTTGGATGCACATAGTACACTCCCTATACATGGTTGAGCACAGGTAGTGTCATGTTTGGCATCCATTTTACTGTATGTGCGAATCAGAGAGAAATGCCATTCCCTGGGTCCCTCCTGTGTCTGTGTATGTGCTATGCATTGCCTCTTTGCCAAGGCCAGGGCATACTGGGCACACCTCCTTCTCCCTACTGGGGGAGGCTCAGGTTGTTCCTCCTCTGAGTCACTCTGTGCCTGTGCAGGCCTTGGTAATGGTGGGGGGGTTGTGTGGCCCTGCCCTATGCTGTTCCTGCTGCAGTTGTTTCTGCAGGATCATATTGTGTAGCGTGGCACATACAATGGCAATTTGAGTACATGTAGCTGGGGAGTACTGCAAGGCACCCCCGGATGTGTCCAGGCACAGGAACCGTGACTTGAGAATCCCAAACACATGCTCTATAACAACTCTGGTCTGTGTGCGTGACTCATTATGGAGTTCTTGTTCGGGTGTGTGTGCATTTCTGATGGGTGTCATCAGCCATGGCTCCAGTGTGTAACCAGCTTCCCCCACTAGGTGACCATAAGGGATGTCCCCACTGGCAAATCTCTGGTACAGCTGCATCAGATGCCAGACGTGGGAATCATGATAGCTTCCAGGGCAGCCAACACACACATTCATTATAATGCCCTGGGCATCACACATGACCTTGCAGTTGATGGAGGGAAAGCCCTTGTGGTTGATGTAGACCCTAACCCGCTCACCGGGTGGTGCTTTGATGCGTATGTGCGTGCAGTCTATAGCACCCACTACCTCAGGGTATTCTGCTATTTGGAGGAAGAAATGCATATTGCTGGCCAATACCTCATGGGTTTTGGGGAAATATAAATGCTCACTGGCATGTGCTGACATGGCATCCAGGAACTGGTGGAGTATCCTGGATGCTGATGCCTGTGAGATCCCCATGATATTGTCAGTTGACCTTTGGAAGGTACCTGTAGCTAGTATTCTTAGGCCTACACATACCTTGGTATCCACTGGGATAGTTAGTTCTGTGTGTGAGGCATGGCCAGCACAGCTAAACAATTTGCTGTAGGAGGTCCCTGTCCACCCTATAGTGCTCCACTATCTCCAGCTCGTGTAGCCCTTCATAGGCAATCCTCAGTCTGTACACTCTTCTCCGTCTCCTCACTGTGGGTTGGTTGACAACATTCTCATCCTCACCACCCTCAGCTTCTTCCACATGTTGTTGTATGGTAGCTATTGCAGCCACTATCATTTTGTTGCTTTTGTTTTTTAAAAATTCCCCACTTGTATACACCAGTGGTGTAGAGTATGTAGGAAAAACCAGAGGGAAAGGTGTTTGCATAGTTTATAGTAGTGTTCTGTGCTGGGCTGGTCTGCTGCCTGTGTAATTGGCTGATTCTGATACATTTCACCTGCCAGCTATGCTTTTTCTCCTTGATTACCTTCCTACTACTGTTTTCCCTTCCCATTGCCTTCCTGTTTAAGCCCAGGGGCGTGCTGCACAAAAACAGTGATCAAGTGTGCACAGAGCTGCTATTTCCTGGTTTACTTCTTTTCCCCTTTAAAACCCAGTGCGTGGCATGCACACTCGTTTAGGCAATGTAAAGAGTGCATGGCAGCATCAGACACACACCCTTGCTTAGCTCTGCTAAGCTAAGGGCAAACCCAAACCACAGGGCTACAATCTGCTTACAGTATGCCTGACACACCTCCTATGATCAGCTAACTCCTAGGCTTGCACCAAGCTATTCCTGCTCTTACACTGTTGGGTGCTGACTAGCATGCAGGGGAAATTTGGGATTCAGTATCATTCCCCTCATTTGCATAGGATTGCCTGCTGATGCATAGTTACAGATCCCACACTGAGCCTCCCCCCTTGGTAACCAATATTCACTGGCCATGCCTGCCATTCGGTATAATGGTAAAATAGTGATTTTGGTTAGAATGCTTATTTTAGGCTTTTTTGAAATTTTTTGCCCGATCCCGTTTGTGCACCACTGTCCTACCCTTAAACAGCTGAGATTGGCTAATAAAATTAACAGTTGATTTTTTTTTTTATTTCTGCAACTGTTTTCCATGCCAAATGGCCATATACTTGGCCATTGGAATGCTTTCTACTTAATATCTACCCTTTATTTGGAGCTGCTATGGCTCCGTTTTGTAGTTTGAAGAAATGTACTCTGTTACTGGCCGAGTACATTTCCTGCAGGTTACACTAGTCCTACACGGCCAGCTTCCAGCTTCCTGGATCACAAATTCAGCTCATTTACATGGATTTCACCTGCAAATGGGGTAATTTGCATACAGGGACTGAGTCAGTGCAGGAGTAGTGCAGGAGTGCTCGTGCACGTCCCTGCAGCTTATTCCTGGATTGCATAGCAGTCATATTGCCTGCTGGAGCTCCTGTGCTAGTCTTGCATACCGTGCAGGGCTTGCTGAATCCTGGGGTAGGTGTAGAATTAATAAACCTACAATGTTTACAATTTAAACATAGGTAAGTATCTACTGGTCCCACATCCACAGTTTGATAGTTGGTCAATTTATTTTCCAATATCCCTTTATTACTGGATACTTTTTTGTATACCAGTAAAAGATGATCACCCGCAATTTTAGCCAGGTCTGAGTTACCCAATATAACTGTCCAATTGTCCACCACAGTTTTCTGAATTTCTTTAGAATCCACACTGATAGTAAATGGAAATTAACAACTTCTCTCAATGTTATGGGGTTTTCCACTTTCATCTTTTGTTATAAACCAATTTATCAAAATGAGGGGGAATTTAGTAGTCCTACACTTACTAACCTCATTTTTAATCTGCTCTAACTTAATGCTGGGGTATCCCCTATTTACAAACATTTGAATTAAATTGCCCACTTCATTAATAAAATAATCATCTTCACTAACTGATCTACTTAGTTGTATAATCTGCCCCTAATTATATTCAATTTGATAAATCAAGGGTGTTGTCTCCCAAAATGTGCACACTTGTTAGCAAAGTTTTTTTTAGATGTAAATTACTCCTAAAACACTCATTTTCTATATCTATCTTAATAGTAACATCCAAGAAGTTGACTTTATATCCTTTAACACTAAGAACAAAGGTCAACCACACAATGCTTGAATTAATTTATTTTAAAAATAAATCAAATACATCATTACTACCTGCCCAAATAAAATTGTCAGTATAGCTCTTATAAAATGTGACAAACTTAAATAGTTCAATTTTGGTCAGGATAGTACTTTCTCACCAACACAAAACCAAAGTGGCAAAAGCTGGAACCATATTGGCTCTCATTACCGCTCTGGATTTCTGTTGGTAGACATATCCTTCAAATATAAAGAAATTATTAGTTAAAATAATATCCAATAACAGAGAAACAATTCTGATCATAATATTGTCAACGTTAGCGAAATGACTTAAAAAAACTAACAAATTAAACACCCATGTGTTGAGCAATTGATGTATATAGGGAAACTACATCAATAATGACAACATTTTTCATTGCTCTGAATTTTATACTTTTTTAACAAATCAAAAAAAAAATCCAAAACTCTTTCAACTAAAAATTGATTTTCTAGATCAATGGGCTTAATAAACTGTCCAAATAATAAGCTATAGTGTAAAGAAACAATAGGTCTAGATGGTCATTTAATCGTATTTTCATGCATTTTAGGGATAATGAAAATTGATCCTAAATGTGGTTGCTCAACAAATAAAAATTCATAAATCTAACAGGATGTCATCCAACTTCTGGAAACTATTTCTAACAAAGTCCTTAATAAGTATGTTACAGTTTTTACCATCACTAAGAAGTTCCATCATGCTGTTTTTATAATCATGACTATTCATAATAAATAGTCTGTTACCTTTATCGGCTTTCATACACCTCAAGTCTTTAGAATTCTTTGCCAATAAAAGTGCATCATATTCAGCTCAACTTAAATTTAAATATCTATTTTTGGATTTGTTCATCATTAGGAAGTGAAAATCATTCTCACATAATTCAGAATCTACATTTAAGGTGGACAATAAAGTAGGATTGGAAGTACTCCTTTTTTTTATATACTACATTTGTTTTGCACTTTGGAATATCATGTAATATATATATATATATATATATATATATATATATATATATATTTTTTTTTTTTTAATTTAATTTTCTAACAAAGAGCTTTGAATCTACCACCAAATCAACAATATTGGCTCTCTTTGATGGAATAATAGAAAATCCTTCCTAAAGTATGTTAACCTGCAATATCAGAAATAAAAAGTGAACCTACATTAAAAACATTCCTTGACAGTGTTAATATTGCCATCCTCTCCCCTGTTTTCTCCCATTGGATGTTTTTACTCCCTTGGTGGACTCCTTCATTTCGAGTGTGGGCAAATGAACCAAAAAAAAAAATTAAGAAAGAAGTCCCACTATGAATCAAACTAACATCCCCATCGATATGCAAGGGTGGAAACTCATTGTTATCCATAAAATTCAATAGCTCTTTAATTGTATTGAGAGTAGTAGCCTGGGGACCAGTCTTAAAACATGACCCTTTAATAGAATAAGTATTGTTTGATGAATATGCCAGAAAGTCTATTTCCAACTTTTTCTTTTCAACAAGAGTGCCAGTATGTCTTTGTAACTTGGCTGCTATCCCTCCATAAAGGCACCTTAAAGACCCAAAAACTTCATTGCTTTGAATACTTCTGTTAACTTCAATCACTTGTTTTTTTTAAAGTTCTGCTATTTGGGCATTATGTTTAATGAGCAGCTTCAGCACTTCAATGGCAGAATTATTATATAACACAACCAGTTCCCTATGTATTAAATTGTTAGGCATAATACCATTAGGAAATTTGGAAAACCTCAGTCCCAAAGGAACATGTTTCTAATCAACACATCACTGTAAATAATAAAACATCATACTCCAGTGATTTTAACTTAAGCAGTTTGGGTTGACATCAAATAATAGGGAATAACAGCGAATAACAGTCTCTGAGGGATACTGTGATTTTCCACCATTAATTTCAAATGCCACGATACTGAACAGAAGGTTGATAAAATCTTCCATTTCTTCAAAATCATTATCTACCACTGTCATTTTGTCACCCAAATGATAATTGTAAAATAAATCTTCAATGTTTCACCAGAACATGGGAAAACCTGAATCTCCTGCATTTTCTGAAGTAACGTCTAAGCTTGTCCGATCATGTGGGTTAACATGTGTGTGAGCATTTGAAACTCATCTGGTACATTGTGTACCACAACTTCAAGATTAGCGTCTCCTTTGCTAAAATCCATTTCACCACCTAGATGGAAACTGCAGTGACTACTGTAGTTGGGCATGGGTGCAGCCATACATACAGTGAGGTAAAAGCAAAGAACCAAAAACAATGAGCACTCAAAACCTCTCAAAAAGGTACAACATAAACCAATAAACAAAACTGAAATGTCCAACCAGCAAAAACTGACAACACCAAAATATGTTAAGCGATTTCATCTTTTAATGTTCAAGAACTTCATCAGAACATTTACAAAA